>NC_137774.1:17688727-17818727 GCF_963455305.1 Plecotus auritus
CGCCCGACCACCTGCCCCGAGGAACCTGGGCTTCCTCGGATGTCCCTGGGGAGTGCAGGTGTCTGACCTTGGTGAGCTGGTCCCTCTGCGAGCTGGACCATCGTGTCCCTCTCTCACTCTGCAAAGTATTCCCTGCAAACGCCCCTCGAGGGAGGCGGATGTGAGCAAACAGGGGCTACCCTTTCCAGGAAAATGCTTCTGTTTAACCAGTTCACTGCCACACGTCCAAAACGGAAACCATCCCCACATGCCACGATATTTTGAATTTAATTTAAAAACTCAATTTGCAATGAATATTATAAAAATAAATATATTACTCACAATTGGGGTGTTTTTGAATATTCTCAGCTGAAAATTCTCACAAAAAATGATTTTAACGTTGGTCAGGGCTGCCTCTGAGGGAAAACATTTTTTTGTTACGGACGCGCGTGGTGAGGGGGGAAGGTCAGCCGCTTGCGTTTACAGATGCTTATGGCGTGCGATGGGTTAATTTAGACCTTGTGAAAGTATGCAGAGGCTAAGGGAATGACCACTGGCATGTGTGGGGGGAGGGGGTTGAAGGGATGTGTTTGGACCATCTGCCTCCCCACCCCCATGGAAACCACCGTGATGGGGACCACCGAGCAGTTACCATGTACTGAGTGCGTGCCCCAGGCCTGGTGCTTCGAGACCCCCTGCCTCAGACTACCTGAGACAGGCTGGTGCTGTCCCATCCCATTGCGGGAGCTCCAGAGGCAGCATTTTATCCCATGATTAAAATATGTACGTGTACAGCCCTAGCTGGTTTGGCTCCGTGGATAGAGCATCGGCCAAAGGACTGAAGGGTCCCAGGTTCAATTCCGGTCAAGGGCATGTACCTGGGTTGCAGGCTTGATCCTGGGTCCTGGTCGGGGTGCGTGCGGGAAGCAACCAATGGATGTCTCTCTCACATGGATGTTTCTTTCTCTGTGTCTCTCCCCCTCCCTTTCACTCTCTCTAAAAGTCAATGGAAAAATATCCTCAGGTGAGGATTAGCCAAAACAAAACAAAACGTATGTGCATAAGTCAGCACGTGCCTGTCCTGTCCTGGGCACTGGGGACACGGGGCGCATCAGGTGAGGAGACGTTTACCGTGTAGATGAGGTGGGTACAGAGGGTGCTGAATTCAGAGTAAAGAGAGGAGACTGTGGCAGGGGAGGGGCCCTTCGGATGAGGTGACTTGGGAGGGCTCCTCTGAATGCTCTCAACAGTTGCTTTGGCTGTCGGTAAGGCTGGGGATGGGGGGGCGGGAAGAGGGCCGAGTGGAAACCGGGAGACCTGTCAGGAGTAACGGGGAGGAGGCCAGGTCGCCTGTGCCGGGAGGAGATTCTGGAGCCGCCGGCTTATGGGAGAATAACCAGGGAAGGCCGAGCACGATGCTGATGCTTTGCCAAGGCTGGAGGTGGCTGGTGCAGAGGATGGGCAGACCCTGCGAAGCCAGCGGGGTGGGACGCATCCTACCTGCACGCAACCTGATGATAAGGCCGTTATAGACGTGTCCAGAGGGATCAGCATGGACCCCAGAGTCAAGGCCCTCTGGACAGACAAACCCTCAAAGGTGCCTGTCTCAGAGTGAGATGCCCTGATCAGCCCTGACTCGGGCCCCTGAGCTGGTTTGGAAGGCGATGAAATCCCTCACACGGGCCCACGGGCCCAGGGGCAGAAAATGACAGCTAACAGTCGTGTAGAACATGCCATGTGCTGGGCACCCTTCTAAGCCCTTCACACATATCAGCCCTTCACACATATCCTCAGACAGCCCTCTGAGGTAGGCACTGTCACACTCCCACTTTACAGAGAGGAAACTCAGGCCCAACATGGCTAGGCAATTTCCAGGGGAGGGAGGGAGGGGGAGAGAGAGAGAGAGAGAGAGAGAGAGGGAGAGAGGTGAGAGAGAGGAAGAGAGAGAAAGGAGTTTGGGGAGAGAGAGGGGGGCC
The DNA here is from genome assembly GCF_963455305.1 of Plecotus auritus. NCBI lineage: Eukaryota > Metazoa > Chordata > Mammalia > Chiroptera > Vespertilionidae > Plecotus > Plecotus auritus. The sequence goes on from NC_137774.1 coordinate 17,690,683, forward strand.
CAGCCAGCACCCCAGCCCATGCTGGCTGCTGCCTGTGGGGTCCCTGCTGTTTGCCCCACCCTAACCTGCCTCTCAGGAAGCTCCTAAGCTGCTAGGAGCTCACAGACCCTCCAAGGCCCCAGCTCCCAACAGCACTTGACCGCAGCCCAAGCCATCCCTGAACCCAGAGACCGTGGGGCGATTCATCCTCCAAAAACACAACCACCAGAAAACGAAGCAACTGAAAGGCCAGAAGAAAAGAGGCCAGAAGAAAAGGCTGGGGATTCTGGGACACCGGACCGTGCAATAGGTTTAGACCCACAGAATTCGGTGAGCGGCGAGGAGAAACGCTCCTCCCCGCCCCCCCCCCCCCCCCATGTGGGCTGCAGCCTGGCTTCCCAGGGAAGGCGGACCGGACTGGGCTCAGGCCTGGGAGGGAAGCCCCTGGTGCTTAGTGGCCGACGTGGAGAAAGCCAAGCCCTTGTGTGGGAAATGAAGGATGGCAGGGACTGTCCCCCCACCGCAGCAAGCCTATACTTAAACACAATTAGCCATGCTCCCTGCAGAGGAAGTAGCCCACGCTTTAGCCAAACACAGGGCCCCCTCCCCCTCCCCAGCACAGTGACGGTGGTTTGTGTGGCCCACTCCGCTCTGAACCAGGACCAAGCCTATTAGGCCGAGTTCCAAGCTGGGTTTCTTGCAGCAGCCTGGGCCTCACGTCGGCCAAGGAGAAGACCAGCTGTGAAGGGTGCATCCTGAGCCACGCTCTCTGCTGGGGGTGAAGGGGACCAACACTGAACACGCCTCGCGGGGTCTTCTCTGTGTCTCTAAGCTGACCTCTGACCTGCTGACCACCCGGCTGGCCTTTCTGGGTCTCAGACACAGTCAAGGTCCCTCTCCAAGGAGAAGCGTGGGGGAAGAACAGCTTCTTCCCCAGGTGGACGAAGAAGAGTTGTTTGTCCTTCCTCATGTCAGGCCATCAAAGGACTAAGTCTTAGAGGGTGACTTGCTAAAAGCCAAGCCCCTGCCCACTGACGTACAACGCCTGGCTCACAGTAGTCCAATCAGAAAGAGAGAGAATGGCTTCCAGAGTGACCATGTCCCCTCCAGTGCCATTGGTGGGAAGGCATTTCATTCTCACCTACATGACCACCCACACATGGGACGATGTGCATGTGTGCGTGCATGTGCGTGTGTGCGTGTGTGTGTGTTTGCACACCCTTGCACATCTGCTTCCTGAATCCTGTAATTAGCATCCTGGGAAGGACAGTTCTATGTATTAGAAAACACCAGCCTAGATTCTGGGTGACTGACACGCCAGAAAACTTAATTTCCCTCTTTGTAGGAGAGATCTTTTAAGCTACTTACTGTTTGATCGCCTCCGCAGATTAGGCTGGCTCTGAACTGCTTAGGAGGAGCATGCGCCTTCACCCAGTGCCCCCCACCCCCCGTTCTCCCTTCCCACTCCGTACACGATAAGGCATCTGTAAACACTCCCTGGAACTCTTTCCCCGGCCTCCTTGGCTTGGCCACTTTGAAGTAGAACTGCAGGAAGACCTCCACGCGAGATGAAAATGTCTTGCAAACTGATAAAGAAGTGCAGATCCAGCTAAAACCCACTCGGTAAAGGGGATTAGTGAACCTGAGAGGGTCTGTTTGGGTGGAAGAGGTGTTGGAAAATGTGAAGTTCTGATTCAGCCTCAATGAACCCAAACACCAGTCTCCTACCCTCTTATCCCCATCCCACAGACGGGGGTGCCCAGCCAGACACTGGGAGTGCGCCCACCTTCAAATTCCCAAAAGTCCTTCGATCCCATAGGATCTTCCCCCTACATGGGGTTCTCAGTCCTCAGGTGCGCTCTCACCTGGAGAGCCTGTCAAATGCAGATTCTGGGTTCTTGGCCACCACGTCTTTCTGCATGGTCTCGGTGGGACTCACTGCCCTGGGTTTTTAATAAGACCCCAGGGGCTGTTCTAATGCAGGTGCTCAAGGCCAGACTTTTAACAACACGGTTCTGGAACCAGCTGACCATGGCGAATAGCGCAGAGGCAAGACTGTGGTCTGGCGGTTTGTACTAGGACCGGTGGTGACAATAGTGAACTGCTGGGGTCCACAGCCACAGCCTCTAGTCCCAGGCGTGCCATCTGCTGCCCCGATGGCCCGCTCCTTTCCCAGGACCTCCTGGATGTTTTCACAGTTCAGACACTGAAGAGTTCATGTCTGGCCCGGCACCTGTTGCTAAGGCCTGTGTCTGCTCTGATTGGCCAGTCTCATCAGTTGCTAAGTATCTTCATTATCCTCCTACACCAAGCATGTCAAACTCAGGGCCCACAGGCCGCATGCCTCATTCATTTGGCCCGTGTTAGCCTTTGAGTTTGACATGCTTGCCTTACACAAAGGCTCCTCTGGGAGAAGCATGCCCAGCTCTTGGTGCACGGTGCGTGTTTCTCCTGGCTGACCACACCGGGGACATCACTGACTACCCTCTGCCACTGGCAAGCATCTTCTTCTGCCCCTTGCCTGGTCTCCCTCCTCTCTGCTCCTCTGCCTCTGCTGCTCCCTTCCTTGGTTCCACCATCCATGTTGGTCCCCCTCTCTTGTCCAGCCTGGAGAACCATCTGAATGTCAGTGGTTGCCCGAGTGTTGTTACCTCTCTCTGGAACTCCAGGCATTTTCCACTGTCAACTGACATCTCCACGTGGATGTCCAAGGAGCACCTCAACCTTCACAAAACTGAGCCCCTGATGCCCCCCACGCCCCCCAGCCTACCCCATCTCTGCAGGTGGCCCTCTCAAAACTAATTTGCTCAAGGCAAAGTCTAGGAGCTTGTCCTGGATTCCTCTCTTTTGCTCACTACCCACATCTAATCCATCACCAAGTTCTGCCAGCCCATCCGGATCCACCCACTTTTTTCCACCTGCACCTCCAAAGCCCACCGCATGGCCGCCTCCCTTCCTGACCTCCCTTCTCTCACGCTTGCCCCGGGAAATCCAGTCTCTATCTACTGGCAAGCTGGTCCTATTAACACATAATCAGATCATGTCGCTATCTTTTTTATTTTCTGAACAGTATTATTTTATTTTTTCTTTTAAAAAATTCTTTATTGTTTAAAGTATTACATATAAATCCTTTCTCCCCCATTGACCTTTCCCTGCTCATTCCCCCCTGCCCCCACTGACTGTGTCCATGGGTTATGCTTATATGCACGCATACAAGTCCTTTGGTTGATCTCTTCCCCGCCCCCCCCCCCCCCCCATGTCGCTATCTTGCTTAAAGCTCTCCAGTGGCTCCCTTTAGTGTTTAGAATAAGACTCAAATTCTTTACAGTGGCTTAGGAAGCACCTACTGCTGATACCCGGAGCTCATGTCACACCACGCTAACTTCTGGGCCACCACAGCCCTGCCTCTCTGGCCTTCGTTCCCTCCCTTAAAAGGCCCCAAGTTCATTCCTGCCCCAGGGCCTTTGCACTAGAGGTGCTGTGGGCCTGGAATGTTATTTCCCTGTGGCTGGTTTCTTCTTGTTCAGCTCTCAGCTGAAACAGATCTATCCTGACCTTGAAAACCAAAGGAGCCCCCTAGCCACTCTCCATCACCCTCTGACAGGGCTCACCACCAGCGGATGTTTTAATCGTTTACTTGTCCGCCCACCCGACTCTCCCTAACGAGGATGTTAGCCCCAGAGCACGTGCTTGGGGAATTTGTACCTGCTTTTTCTTTTCTTTCTTTTTTTTTTTAAGTAGACTTTCTGACTCCTCCCTTTTTACTGAACATTGTCACTCTGTGCTGTCGGCAGGACTCCCATCTCTGGCAGCCACCCTACCGTTAATACGTCCCAAGCTAGGGAAACAGTGGGCACGCCAATTACAATTGTGCACAAAGTAAAAGTTCGTAATTCTGCTCAAGGCAGAGGCTCTCTGAAAAGATGCCTATGGTTCCGCGCTAGGTGCCCGCCTGTGGCCTAACTGCATGAGAATTCCTGGGGGGGAACATCTGATTGATACCGACTCCCACACTCTCTCCCCCGGAGGACCCGGTTCAGTAGGAGTGGAGCGCAGTCTGCGAATCGCTATTTGTCAAAAAGCACGAAGAGCGGCCCAGGTGTCCTCACACTTTGCAAGTTTGGCAACCACTAGCTTAGTGCATAGGGCGGGTGCCTAACACATACAGACCTGCAGGGGGAGCCCTTCACTGCCTCCTTCAGGCAGCATGTCTCCACCTCACCGCTGTGGACACTGTGGGTGGCTCCTTGCATCCTGAGATGTTCAGCAGCATCCCTGGCCTCCGCTGTCCAGACGCCAGAACACCGCTCTCCCAGCTGTGACAACGACAAAGGTCTCTGGCTCAATTTTCCTTGGGGGCCAAAATCACCCCGGGTTGAGAATCGCTGCTCTAGGGTTTCAGCTAGAGTCGGGAGAGCTGATAGGAGACCTCTGTCGTCAATGGTCTAGAACCGTGGTCGGAAAACTGCGGCTCGCGAGCCACATGCGGCTCTTTGGCCCCTTGAGTGTGGCTCTTCCACAAAATACCACGGCCTGGGAGAGTCTATTTTGAAGAAGTGGCGTTAGAAGAAGTTTAAGTTTAAAAAATTTGGCTCTCAAAAGAAATTTCAATCGTTGTACGGTTGATATTTGGCTCTGTTGACTAATGAGTTTGCCGACCACTGGCCTAGAGCGATGCGTGCATGCGTGCTGGCTAATTGTGTACGTGGAAATCGAGAACAGCCCTTCACAAACCAAAAAGAGCGATCCTGGTCCAAGCTCGTTTGAAGACTGGCTTGTTTTAAAAACTCAACATGACTTAACACAGAATCCTATAAGTTCCTTTGCTAAAATACTTTCAGGATATATTAGGTACAACAATAGTTTGCTACATGAAAATGGCTTTGAAAACCTTTAAAGTGTTTTAAAAGAAAGGGGACTGTCTTTTTTTTTTTTTTTGTGCAAGGCATTAAATTGGATGTGAATATGACAGATTTCAAAGACTGTCAAAATAACGAATTTACATCATAAATGCATCGGCTTTCTTTTTAAAGGCTTTCCCACCACTCGGGAAGGCATTTAATGGTGAGCCGGTTCAAAATGTCGCCAACTCCCACTGGTACAAAAGGGAGGCACTCGCCGCCCGACTCTCTGAGCTTCAGATAACGTCCCTGCCTCTTTTCAAGTTAATAAACTGCACTCCTGTCAGATTGCAGATAAATGAAAGAGACGGCACCATTGTTTTCTCCCCCAGCTTGCTAAGAAAGATATCTCCCAATATTTCGGGAGGAGCAGGATGCCAAAAAAATAAACTTGAAATACATCCACCCCACTGCGACTTTCCCAGATCAAAGACCACGGAATTTCCACAGAAGCACTTTTCTGAAGTTTGCAAGGCCTTCAGTTGCGAGAGCGGCTCATTAAGGAGCTTCTAATGCATGTGATTGTTTCAAAGTTGGCCATCTAAATTTTTAATCATGTGTGAGTTCAAGATAGTCGTCGGGTTGTACCCAAACGCTGCAAAGCCTTTATGTCCTAAAGAGTCATGTCAATATAATATTTTCCTGAATAATCAGCAGGTAGGCGCGGGGAGGGGGTGGCTTCAAACAGCTCGGCTCTTTGATGGAGGGGTAGACAGGTTTCTGAAGTTGCCTTTTGAAAGAGAAATAAGTCTGAGCGGTTTGAAACCTGGATGCCTTTCTTTCCGAGGGAGTGAGGGTGCCGCTCTCTTTTCTCCTCCCTCGTCCCTTCTTTCGGCAGAGATGAAGCTGCTCTGAATAATAGACGGGAAGATGGGGCTTTGCTGGGAGCCCGGCCTCGGCAGCCGGGGTCCCGCGGACAAGAAGCAGGTCCCTTTTTCTTCTTTCCTCCTCTTTGGGGACAGTCTGTTTTTCTCTCTCAAGAACCTAATGTTTGACTGAGAGCACGGGAAGCCACGGGAGCTGGCTGCGCAAGCTCTGTAGCGCCCCTGGGGTCCCAGGGTCCAGCTCCTTCCTGCTGCATGTCAGCAGGTGGGGATTCCATGTGCAACGGGCACAAGGTGACAAGAGGAGGGGCCGTGGGGAGACCTTGCTGCAACTGTCTGGTAGGAGATAAGGCACAGCTCACCTGGCCTGGAAGGGTCTTGGGGGGCCATGAAATCCATCCCTTGCCCTGGAGATAGTTCCTTTTTCCCCTCTAAGAGGAAGTTTATTTAGGAGTCACAGAGGTAGAAGAAGTGAGCCCTAGAAGAAACGGGCTCAGGAAGCAAGTTACAGAGGCCAAAGCGGGGCGCTTGGAGCTTAGGAGAAAGAGGCAAGGAGAACACACCTGGCAGGAGGGGGAGGGGAAAGGTGTGGGCGGGCTCCATAGAGGGAGATGGCTCTTCATCCACCCCCCGTTTATTGAGCATTAGCTCTGTGCTTGCCTCTGTTCTAAGCACGTTTAATCGTCACAACCACCCAGGGTGGCAGGTTCTTTATCCCCATTTCACAGATGGAAAAACTGAGACACGGCTGGTGAGTTGCAGAGCCTCACCTCTTCCAAACCCATTGGCCCCATCTGTCCTCGTCTGGGGTCATTTTATGACCACACACAGCTGTCTGTCCGCCCTGGATCAGCTGAGAACGGTCTCCCATGGCTGGCTCCCGGGCAGGCCTGTGTGTGCGGCTGGCATTGTCATGGACCCCGGGGAAACCTGGCAGGAGCTCCCTTGTGGCAGGGACCATGGTAGATGGCGTCCTTCCTGCATCCCTGTTCCTCAGAAGCAGGACCAAAGCTTATGAGGTATGTGGTAACTTGAGAAACAAAACCCAGACCAAATGTTTGGGCCTTTGTTCAGAAGGATGCCAATGAATCCACAGCACGGATGTCTGGGAGGAGAAATTCACCAGACTGGAACAGCCCGGCTTTGGGGCCAAACCCCGCGGTGCCATTACCATGCGGGAGGCCCTAGATGGGGAGTCCCCATTGACCACTGGCCTCCACCACCATTAAGCAGAGAAGTCATGGCAGCGCAAGCCTACCAGCCTAACACAGCACCGAGAACGAAATCTAGGTTCCCACATTTATTAACGTGTTTCCTCCCCAGAGTTGAGTTTCTTTCCGATGCCAGGCCTGCAGGCTTGGAGTAATTTGCACAAAGGAGCAGGGAGCAGGAAAGCAAAGTCAGGTAGGTGCCACTCATGGTCACCGCAGCGCAAGGAAAGACCCGAGTCAGGAGACCTGCACCCCGGCTCTTGTCTGCCAGTGACTAGAGGTGGAACTGCAGGCAGGCCGTTGGACTCACCTTTCAAAGGGGAATAAATATATGTGCCCTGCCTATCTTATGGGATTATTTTGAAGGTGGCGTCTCTCTTGCTCATCACTGCATTCCTTATAACTTATAACAGGAAACTGGGGGAAAAGAGTCCATGGTGGTTTGGAAGTTGAAACCACTTGACCTGAGAGATGTCTGAGTCACAGTGTGTGCGTGCGTGCGTGTGTGTGTGTGTGTGTGCGTGTGTGTGTGTGTGTGTTGGGGGAGGGGGTCCTTAGGGTGACCAACCATGCAAGCAGAGGAGCACCATGCACGCTTCTGAGGAAGGATGGGTCCCAGAACACCCCTCCCATCTTAAATATTTTAGCACACAGACAGTGCTCAACACATACATTCTGTGTGACCGAATAAAGAAAAATATAAGCCAGGAGCTACCAAGTGGTTTTCAAAGTAAATGAAACTTACACTCTGAGGCAGAGATTGACCAGCAGTTTAGTAATTCGTTATTCCCTGGGCCCAGAGTTAGATAACATTTCCCAGACTCTTGTGGCCATGGCAGAAGCAGGGAACACCAAGTCTGGCCATAGAAACATCGGGAAGCCAGGTGTTGAAGATGGCACAGTGATAAGAGAGGAGAAGATTGGGTTCCCAAATCAGAGGAAGGCCTGTCCCCAGTTAGGCAAGCCAGTGTTGACTTTATGTAAGGAAAGAATAAACATCTACTTGCTTGAACTATTGTATGTCGCGGGGGTTATTTAGCATCGGTAGCTAGCCTAACTAATATACAGTCTCTGGTATAATTCATACACCTGGGAGGCCCCTAGAGGCCAGGTGATGTCCGGGAGAGAGCCCAGGTACACAGTTGTGGAGAATTATACCAGTTCCACAGTAGAGGTGGAAGCCCATAAAAATGTAGCTCTTACGGTACAATTCCAGATGGTCCCAGCGAAGAAGCAAAGGGGGTACGTACTGCCTGGAGGGTCGGGCTGCAAAGGGGCTTCCAAGAGAGCTGAGGTTCTAAAAGGACACACAACAAAGGATGGAAAGAAGTTCACAAGGACAAAGATACCCAAGGAGTCTTGAATTTGAAACATAATTTCCGCCAGCTGAGACTCCTGGAAAATACTTAGGACGAGTGTCAGAGTAAGGGCAAGGCTGGCCACGGAAACCAATAAAGAACAACATTTCAGTGGCGCTACATAATTCAGGTGCTACCCTTGCCCTCAGTCATGGGCCAGCTCACTGAGGCGCCCCCGTCTGCAGGTGGCCTTTCATGTGCGAGGCAGGGATCCGTGGATTCATGGATTCATGCCCTTTCCTCCTTGTGCCTTTATCTGCTTTCAGGGTCCTGGAGCTCTCTGCTGACAGCACATGGAGGTGGGGAAAGTGGAGGTGAAGAAGACCACTCACATCCTAAGCTCTTTAGCCCAAAAGTGATGCTCTTCACTCCTTCCATGTTCCATTGGGAAGCCCTAGGCACAGGGCACCCTTAGATGTAGAGGGGACTGAAATGCAGTCCCTGACAGGACAGCCCTCGCCAGATATAACCCTACACTCTGAAAGGCAAGGCGTATGTTGTTGGTGGACATCTTGCTGTTGCTACTACAACATAAAGGGCTTTCCTTTTTTAAAAAAATATATATATTTTATTGATTTTTTACGGAGAGGAAGGGAGAGGGATAGAGAGTTAGAGAGAAACATCGATCAGCTGCCTCCTGCATACCCCCTACTGGGGATGTGCCCACAACCAAGGTACATGCCCTTGACTGGAATCGAACCTGGGACCCTTCAGTCCGCAGACCAACGCTCTATCCACTGAGCCAAACCAGTCAGGGCAGGGCTTTCCTTTTTTTAAAGTGATAGTTAAGACAAGGAGGTGATCAAGAAAGGGGCAGACCTGCTTTTTGAGTTGAATGGTATAGTGTTTCTGACAAAAAAGGGAAATGAAGGTCCTTATTGCCTCTTGCTTCTCTGTCTGGGATTCCTCTGTCTGGGACGAGGATAATCAGACTGAATAGAGTAGAATGGACATGGGTAAAAAGGAACCAAAGCCCTTCTTGGAACAGTGACTGACTCCAGATGGGTGGAATCTCCTGGCTTGGATGGTGATACTCCAGAGATTCCAGAGGATTTGTGAAAAGGATGCTAACCAGACCTCACGGAGAGCAAACAAAAGTACCTGAAAATTAAAGATGTACCTCTAGTTATTGTAAAGGAGAAGATGATGTCTTCTCTATGCTTGCCAGATGGGCCGATGACCAATTCCAGGTTAAGTCCCAAAATCGATGTTTTAAAGGACAGTCGGTATGCTTTTAAAAAGGCAAATAGTGATGGCTAAGAGTCAGAATAGGTTCCCGAGACCAAGACAGGCCAAGCTAATCTCAATTTCATCTTCCACAGTCTTAATCTGGTACATCCAGGAGATGCAGTGAGCCCTGATAACTGAGTTTTATATAGCATTTGATAAGTTCTCTTCAAATCCAGGGAGAGACTATGTGACCTGGGAGATAGTATGGTTAGATGAACTTAAAACTAGTTGACAGGTCAGACCCAAAGGAATGCGATAACTAGGGAGCAGGGGCTGTTAACTCAATGCCTTGGGGAGTGAGACAGGTATAGCATCAATGAGTAGGAATGGGCTGGGGGCTTGATATTAGGGAGTCATGGGGACAGAGACAAAACAGAGAGCATGTGTCATGCCTAATGGCTGTGTCACTACGCATCCAGGTGTAGTCCTCAACCTACACAACTACACACAGCTGCTTTGTCCACACTAGCTGGTTGTTGCCATGTTGGATTGTTGAAATATCTTTAATATATCAGGAGAAGCTAGGAATCCAGATGTTGGCCACTGATTCAAAGTTAAGCAAAAGAAAACACTATATAGACCAAACACATCTGCAGGCTGCATTTCGCAATGTGTAACCTCTGACCCAGGAAAGATTTCTGGCAGCCCAGAGTTGTGCCATTGGTTCCATTCTATCCAACATTTTAATCAAGGACTTGGACTAAGCTCCAGAAAGCATGTGGATCAAACTGGCTGTTGACCCAGAGCCAGAGGGACAGCTGGGCGACCACCTTGGGACTCTGAATAACCTCAACAGACTAGGATAGGGCTTGAATGGCCTAAGAAGGAGCTCTTGGATGGATGAATGTATGATCATGTACTTGGGATCAACAGATCCACCATACAAGTACAGAATGGCTTAACAAGAACACATGTTAAGAGAAAAATGGCTGTGGAGTTTTAGTTGCCTGCAAATCAATACAAGGCAACAGTCTGATGTGGTTGCCAAAGAGCAAAGGCAATCTCAGACTGCATCCAAGGAAGCAAAGCCTGCACAGCTCGGGCCGGCCACATCTGGAGCTCTACCTTCAGTTCTGGGAAACACTTGAGGAGGGGCGTGGAGAAACTAGAGCACATTTGGAGGATGTCAGCTGGGATGGTGAAAGGATTGGAAACTACTCAAATGCAGAATGGCTAAAGATGTTAGGGCTACTTGGCTTAGAAAAGGGAAGCCTAAGAGATACATAAATGCTGGGTTCCAACATTTGGGAAGCAGTCATGTGGACGGGGAATTAGACTCATTCCTTATGTCTAGACTAAAGGCAAGGGGGGTATGGTTCAAGGCTCCAGAGTTCAGTTTCATAATCAAATACCTTTCCAACACATCTCTGTTGAGGGGAAGGACGACCCAGAAAGAAATTTAGCTCTTCCACTTCCACTCATAAAGATGGAAATGTGGGAGCAGAGAGTGGGAAAAGGGTAGAGAGAATTTGACCATTAAATGGTGGGCCATTAGAACAGTGATGGCCGCACTGGGATGGAATGCAGACAGAGACCAGGTGAGATATAGGGTTTTCTTAGCTGCTATTGAAAATGAAGAGCCGCACAATAAACTTCTGACAGAGAGAGCTGGCAGGGAATAGCAAATAAACTTATTGGGGTGTGGGGGTTGGGGAAGTCAATGACAGTAGGGATATAGGAGAAATCTAAGTATCAGAGTCATTACCAGTCGTAGTCTCAGAAGGATGGATCATGGCATGTGGTACTGGTGGAAGGCACACCTGTCCTGCAGGGAGGGATGGGCCTGGTCTCCTGACAAGCTGTTTCTATGATTGTCAGTTTGGATAATCCATGAAAAACTTGACCTCAGAACTACCTTTATCCTCCGAGTCACCCCCACTTTGGTGGCTAACAAATGGTCTTGATAGTAATCATAATGATATCCAGATATGGAACCCTCAAGAGCCTGGGAGACAGATCTTGACACATCTATTCTGGTTCCTATTTCTTTTTCCCCTCAGGTAGCTTGGTTCCATGATTCACGTTTTATCATAGTCTTTTTATGTCATAGATCACTCCTACCTGTGGTTCCTATGACGTCTTCTTGCCAAAATGCAGAGGCCTAGGGTCTCTGGGAGAAGATGAAGGCTTCGCAGTCCATTTGTGGAGTCCAGAAGCCCAGCTGGCATGACGAGGTAGGCACAGGATGCCAAGGCTCATACACCAGCCTGGACCTGAACACAGTACCTGACACCGCCTGAACTCTCCTCTGGGCCAATCACATGCCCTGATCTCAGAAACACTGCTGAGCTGCCTACTGAGAGATGCAGAGAGGGACATCCTGCGGACACAGGCTTACTCTCGATTGAGGCGCCGTCACAGTCACCAATTCCCCTTCGGTTTCCTCCCCGTGGCCCATGTGATGGGATAGGATATAGTCGTTTAAAGGGATGTTGCAGAAGAGTGAGTCATGGCCAGGAGAGATGTGTCTAATATACTGTTAATGGAAAAAGAACAACAGCTTACAAAACAGTAAGCACACTTAAGGGTAAATATATTATTTAACATTTATTATTACTTATATCATAATGTGTGGTATGTAGTTGTATGCATATATATATATATATATATATATATATATATATATATAATAAAATACATTCCCATGTAACTTAGATGTAAACGGATCCCAAGAGAAGAGAATATACATAAAATACTAATGGTTCTCCTCTTTGGGTGGGGCATGATGAGTCTTTTTTAATGTTCTATATTATTCAAATTTCTACATTGACCATGTGTGCATTGCTAATAATTAGAAAAAAGTAAGATTTGTTGTTGTTATTGTTAAAAAAGGAAAAGAGAGGGTACACCTGGTTGGGGCTGATGCCTCCAGCTTGGGGAGAGAACCTGCTGCTGGGGCTGGAAGAACAAAGGGACGCCAGCACCCACAGGTCCTTGGGGACCTCTGGCAGCCACACGGGGAGGGGAGCACAGGCCTGGCCAGGCTCCCACCAGCGTGAGGAGCCGAGAGTGGCTCAGGGGCCACCATCTGGCTGGAAGGTCAGCGTCTTTTCCTTCCAACACAGCAGGAGTGAAATGAAGGAGTTGTTGGGAGAGCAGGAATAAAGAGCAGGGACAAGAAAGTAGGTCGCCAGGAAATCAGGGAAATAAACAAAGGGTTCCTGTGAGGGGGAGGCTCGCTTTGATGGTGGGGTGGGAATGGGAAGGACTGACTCTGGGAAGAGTGACAGGGTTTCTGTGACATCCTCAGCCCACCGCGGGCTGACACAGTCAGAGTCTTAGAACAGCACAGATGGACAGGGGAACGGGGCCAGGAGTCACCCGCCAGCCTCACCAACCCCACTCCCTGCCGGAAACACCCCTGCGCCACGGTGGGCTCCAGCGAGTACACTCAGCTTGTCACGGGGCCACACCTGACACCCACCTTTGCACAGGCTAATCCCTCTGCCTAGATTACTTGGCTGGTGTGGCTCAGTGGTTGAGTGTTGACCAAATCAGGAGGTCATGGTTGGGTACCCGGTCAGGGCACATGCCTGGGTTGCGGGCTTGATCCCTAGTCGGGGGTGCAGGAGGCAGCCTAGTGATATTCCCTCTCATCATTGATGTTTCTATCTCTCTCTCCCTCTCCCTTTCTTTGAAATCAATAAAAACATTTTTTTAAAAAAAATAGTTGGCTCAGTTCTCCATTATCCACAGCAGAATTATCTGTTGCATTTCTTTTTTTCCTATTTATTTACTTATTTATTGCATTTCTGATTCATTTTTTTTAAAATTGTGGTATAATACACATAAAATTTATCATCTTAATTATTTTAAGTGCACAGTTCACTGGTATTAAGTCATTCATATTGTTTTGCAACCATCACCACCATCCATCTACAGAACTGTTGTCATCATGTAAAGTGGAAACTCTGATCCCCATTAAAGGATAATGTTCTCCCACCCCCCAGGTTCTGGCAACCACTGTTCTATTTCCTGTCTCCAAATCTGACTGCTCTAGGGATCACATGTAAGTGGGATCATACAGTATTTGTCCTTTTATGACTGCCTTCTTTCACTGAGCATGTCTTCAAGGCTCATTCCCTTTGTACCATGGATCAGAATTTCCTTCCTTTTGAAGGCTGAATGACATTCTATTGTATGTATGCACCACACGTCATCCGTCCATCTATTGGTGGGCATTTGGGTTACTTCCACATTTAGCTATTGTGAGTAATGCTGCTATGACCATGGGTGTACAACTGTGTTACATTTTGCAGCAAATCTTAACTGGGAGTTTGTTGACATTCTACATGCACCCTTTGCCTCAGCACAGGCGGCCAAGTGTTGATGACCTGGTTATACATATACTTCCGCACCTCCTTTAACCAAGCAGTCTAAGAGGTGGCAAGCTGGACGGCCTTAAAGAGAGCCCCTAAGCTTGCTGCTCCAATCTAACCCTAACAGAAAGCCCCCCACCCTGCAAAGCTTGTAGACGCCTTTTTCCTAAGAGGTCCATTGAGCGGTCCTCCTTGCCCTCATCCCGCATTGCAATAAGGTTGTTTACCTGCTTGTCTTCCCTAGCATACTACTGAGACCCTTCTTATTCTTTTTAGGTCCCCAATGCCCAGTGGAGCACCCAGTATGGCAGTCATGCTCCCTTCATTGTAAGTGAATGAATGAATAACACTAGGAAGAGGAAACATTGCTTCCCTGGATATAACTGATTTCCACCTCATCCCAAGACCTCAGACCTGCTTGGCTTTGCGTGGTGGTCAGAGCAGCTTGTCCCCGGGAGTCGAGGTCAGTGTGACCTGCCAGCATTTTTCCCATGTTAGGCAGAGCTGCAAGGGCGGGGCGGTGGGTGGGAGAAGGTTGCAAACTAATGTGTAGAAATCAAGTCAGCAATTGCTTGGGGATGGTGCCAGGGAAGAGGGTAGAGAGGGGAAAAGGATAAAATATGAATGGGCATGAGAAGACTTTTGGAGGTGATGGCTATATTTACCATCTAGATTATAATGATGATTCTCAGATATATACATATGTCAAGACTTATCAAATGGTTCACTTTAAATATGGACAATGTATTGTGTACCAATTATACTTCACTAAGGTTATAAGAAGACTTGTATTATAATAAAAAAATAAAATAATTGCTGTGTATAGTAAAAATAACACTAGCACATCAAATCCAGCAATATATATATATATATATATATATATATATATATATATTTTAAATAAAGACTAAGTAGTAATCTTATTTGAACTAAAGAGTATCCTAAGAATATATTTTTAATTAATATTATAAAATCTAGGTGTGGGATTCAACACATTAACAGATTCAAATAGAACAACCATATGATCATCTCAGTACATGCAAAATAAATCATTCAATAAATACTTTAACAGACCAGAAATATAAAGGAACTCTCTCATCTTAGAACCTCAAAATGTTCAGATCTAATGTAGAAATATTACAAGCTTCCCTTTAAAGTCAGAAACCATACAAAGATGGTCCCTATCATGTATCTATCTGACATCATTCAGGCAATTCCAACCAATGAGATAAGACAAGAAAAATGAATGAGAGGATAAGTTTGAAAGAGAACAAAGAAATGTTTTCCACATAGCAAATTCTTAAAAACTCTACCAAATAAAGCAATTTGAAGTATTAAGAGACTTTTCAACAGTTGATTATTTGAGCAGAAATTGCATGTTGAGCCAGAATCAGACATCCATGGCTAGAATGGACTCTGAGAAAGAATCTAGTTAATTTCCCTACCACTTAGTAAAATAATAATAATAGTAATAGCTACTATCTATTAAGTGTCTGCTGTGCCCAAAATTCTACACTTACTATTTTTAATTGAATTACATTTTATGAACCACAATGTCATCTGCCTACAATTTAAAAAGCAGTATGAAATATATGTAGAAGTCATAGTATTTATTCAACTGATTCATAGTACCTGGAGCCCATGCAAATATGCAGGTGTTAAAATAATCCCACCACCTGTAGTTGTCTGCAGCGAACAGGTTGGGATGCTCTGCCACAGAGGTATATAGCCTTTGTAGTGAGGTAGGCCAAGGATTGCTCTCTTGAATGTTTTTTTTCCTATCTGAGAGTGTTGTCTTCTTTCCTTGCATCTAATAGCAAGGAAATAAAAGCTTTCCTCAGACCTAGGAGAGTCACAATGCTTAGCTCTTGGATAAGGTATATGGTGCGTAGCAAATGCATTAGATGGGGAAAGGCAGAGTCTTTAGGTCGCAGATATTGTTTTTCATGTTCACAACAATTTTATGAGGCAGGTACTGTTATTATCTGCCTATTACAGGCAAGGAAACTGAGGCACAGAGAAGGATAAGTCAGCTTGCCCAAGGTCACACCGAAGGATGGAGCCCAGAGTTAATCCAGGTCTGTTTGATCCTATCCTCCAAGTTCTGTTCATCCTGCTAGGCTGCCTCACTACAAAAAGATGAAGAGTTACGTTGTTTTTTAAGGATCTTCAGATTACCATACTAAACAAAGACAACAGTCAGGCAGATAATACAAAACTGTAGATAATAAAGCTTAGTGGCTATTGAATCAGACAAGATTTGAATCCCTGCTCTGCCATTTCTACCTATACAATTTTAGCCAAACTGGGCCCACAATGTCCAAAGCTGGGACAATGTGAGTAACAAGATAAATAGTACTAGATTATAATTTAAGGTATAAAAGACATATGCATGAGTCCATGCTGATATAAAAAGTGATTTAAAAAAAACAACAAAAAAACTAGGTGAGGAAGAAGAAACAAAATCCCATACAGAATAACTCCAAGTAATTTGTATGGGTGGTACTCTATTATCAGAGAGTACAGGTTGTTATAAATTTTCTCTGGCTGCCGTAACAAAATGCCACAGACTGGGTGGCTTAAGCAAGACATTTATTTTATCACATTTCTAGAGGTCGGAATTCCAAGGTCAAGGTGTCAGCAGGTTTGGTTTCTTGTGAGACCTCCCACCTTGGCTTCCGATGGCTGCCTTCTCCCTGTGTCCTCATCGGGTCTTCTTGCTGTAGAAATTGCATGCATTTTATGCCCTAATTCCCTCTGTTTATAAGGACACCAGTCATATGGGATCAGGGCCAACCCTAAAGGCCTTATTTTAACCTAATTTTCTCTTTAAAGACCTTGTCTCCAAATACGGTTCTGAGTTCCTGAGGTTAATGCTTCACCATTTGGTGTGGGGGACACATTCAGCCCATAACTGTTGTACTGAGTGACTTGTTTCCAAAGAGTAGCTATAGGCACAGGGGGAAAGGTACCTTTACAGAAGCAAACTGGCAAACACTACCTCGGCCGGGGGATCAAGGTCAACATCATCACGATAAGTCGCGTTGTAGTATGTCCCCTGACATGATGGTGAGAATGACACTTTACCTCTATGATGTTCATTCCAAAAACCACCACCCCTGTCTAACCAGGAGAAAGACATCAGATAAACCCATACCGAGGGGCATTCTACCAAACACATGACGAGTCAGTACTCCTCAAGACTGTCACGGTCACCAAAGACAAGGGAAGTCTGAGAAACCGTTAGAGCTCAGGGCGAGACCAGGGACACACGATGGCTAAGAACAACATGGGATCCTGAATGGCACCTTAGAACAGAAAAAAGACATGTTGGGGGGAAAATGAGTGAAATCCGATCAAGTCTGCAGTTTTGTTAATAGCAACGTGGCATGGTTGCTTCCTTGGTTGTGACAACTATAGGAAGTAACGTAAGAAGGAAGAATGGGAGAGACTGGTTGTGTGGTACACAGCGACTCTGTCCTCTCTCTGCAACTTTGCTGTATAACTAAAAGGATTCTAAAATAAAAAAACTGTTTGTGAAAAAATATTCTGCCCTCCTGGACTTACAGTCTGGTTGGGGAGGGGACGACCAACGGTCAACCGTAAATAAGTACATCAGGTAAGTTATGGGATATGCTTGAAGGAAATAAACACCCTGAATAAAAAAGCAGGTGAGGGAAGGGGGAACGGGCAGGGCTGGTGCATAGTAGGTGCTCAGTAGATCATGGCCAACCTTCTCTTTTATATAATTATGCATGTGGCAGCCCCGCCTTGCAAGCACTTTTGTTAAAATGATGGTCAAATAAATTGCATTGTTGAAAGTTTGCATCCCGGATGGCAATGAGAAACAATTCTAAAGCTCCGTGGTCAAAGAGGAAGCCAGATGAAAAGAATTGGCCATGGAGAATCCACAAAAATGAGAAAGTAGAATTTAGCAGAACACTTAAGACAGAAGGCTCATTAAAAAGCTCCTGGGAAACAGGCTTAGAAGAGCCCATTCCATCAGCTCAGAAGCCCAAGGTTTGATGGAGTTTTAACATTCTTGTGATTAGAGAGAAATAATTTTTTTTTAAAAGAGTAACATTTATGTATGGAGCCCCTTTGCCCTGCAGGCTGGGCATCGTAATCCTTAGAATAATCCTGTAAAGGAGATTAGACTATACCCATTTTACAGGCAAAACAACTGAGGCTCAGAGTGCTTATGAAACTTGACCAAAGTCACAGCACGTAGCATTAGGGCCACCGAAGTCCTCCAGAGCACTAGGCGATGTCAGCCCATTTGATTTGCTCTCAGTAGCCACGGAGGCCCAGCGCCTCACACTCCCTTGAAATAGGTTGGCCAGGCGCCCCTACCCCACCCCGAGCCAGCACATGCCAGCGCACCAAAAAGGCTCCATTGATGTGGTCCCACAGGAGGCCCGTGTTGAAAGCAAACACACACAGAGCTGATGATGGTGACTCACAACTTCTAACCCTCCTCCTAACCAGTTGCATAAACTTTTCCAACGTATTGAAGTCCTGTAGAAATAGCGCTTCGTGGGAAGATATCAAGGAAAATGTTCCCGAAGCCAACCAGCAGGCCCGACTCCGAGTCCTCGGCCCCTTTTTGAGGTTTCTCTCTTTTTTCCCCCTTCAGCAATTCCTTTCAAAAAATTTTTTTTCTCTCTCCTCACCACTGACCTTGCTAGCGTGGCGAGTACGTCTCCCCTACACCAGCACTGCTGTACATGTTTTTGTTCTGTGTTCTACTGGCTGCGCTCTTTGAGCTCAGCTGTGATGTCTGTACAGTGGGCCTTTCTGATCTGATCGGCCCTTGCCTGCACATCCTCTCCCTGGGCATCAAAAATGAGGGCAGTGGGGCCTGGAGGGCCCCTCATTAGAGGGAGGCGGCTCCACTCTCCCCCAGTCACAAGCGGAGAGGGCAGAGCCGACTCCACCAGTGACCAGTGTTGAAAAGAAAGCTCTGGAGGTGAGAGAGAGAGACACACAGACTGGCAGTCAGAAACAGAAGGTTAAAAAAGACAAGAAAAGCAAAAGAGAGAGCGAGAGAAACCCCACAAAAGCCTGCTTTCTGACTGCCTAAGTGGCTCCCTGTCAGGACCCGAGGCTTTCCTGTGAAGAGTAGACCAGTTCAGGCTGCAACACCATCTTCCGAGGGCCACATCTCCGGTTCGTTCCCGGAGTTCCTGGCCAAACTCAACCGTCCGCTCTGGAGGTGAGGGATGTGTTTTATCTCAGCAAACTCTGCCACGGTGATCGGAGAGTAGATGGTGGCCAGCTCCAACTGGAGCAGAGTCCAGGGGCTTTGCGGGGATGCCCAGGAGTCAGCCTCCTTGGAGAGAGGCGGGTGGGAGGCTGGGGGAGAGGGGCCCTGGAGGGCTGCCCAGGGTGGGTCCAGGCGGTGCAGAGCTCTGGGCAGAGAGCTGTGGTGGTCGGTGGGGGCGCTGGCTCTCCACCAGCTCCTGGGGGCTGGCTTCCTACAAGGGGCGCTGCTGATTCTTAGTAGCGTAAGCAGCGCTGGCCTTGGGCATCGGAAGACCTGGCTTTGAGCCTGGCTGACCCAGTGTGACCTTGAGCAAGCTGTCCCAGCTCCCTGAGCTTTATTTCCTTTTCTGTAGAATGGGGACAATTCCTTGTCTTCATTCAGCATTGAACACATGCTTTCTTGAGCACCTACTATGTGCTGGCTGCTGGAAATAGAAAGATATCAAGAGGACAAGGTGCCCACCTGCAAAGACCACTCACTCTACTGGGGAAAGCAGACACATGAACTGATCATTAAAATCCAGTTCAGTGAGGGCAGTGAGAGAAGTATGTATGGAGTGAGGGAATAACATGGGGAAGCGGGGTTTATTTCTCCCGAGGGACTGTGATCTTGAAAGATAACTTAGGAGTTTGATAGGCAGATGGGAGAGAAAGAGAAAATGGCCTCTTAGGCAGAGGAGGCAGTTGGTGGCAAAGATCATACCCCAAACTTGCATAATCTCTTTGGAATTGGATTAAGGTGACACCATATTGCGCATGTTCCAGGCACTGAGAAAAGCAGATGCAAATTCTCTTCGGAAGAAGATAAGCATGCAAACATGGAACAAAAGAAGTTTGTCTAACTACATGAACACAAGATCGATTTTAAGAGAAACAGAGCATTCCTAGAGATAAAACAGTTTAAAATACTAGTTTCACTTCAGAAACAAGTCATATAATAATTCTAAATTGTCATGCAACAAACAAGATAACTTCAAAATACATAGAGCAACAATATTCAGAACTACAAGAAAAAAAAATAGGTAAGTCTATAGTCATTAGGGAGATTTTTACTGTATCTCTGAAGTTTACAATAAAATGGACAAATAATTGTAAGGATATAATAGATTTGAATGACATGAATAGCAAGTTTGGCTTAAATTTATATACATAAAATGTTGGAATCAACTAATTATACATTCTTTTCAAGCATTCAGGATAAAGGGGATTTATGTGCTGGGTCATAAAACAAGTCCAATAAATTTCAAGGTATTGAAATCATACGTAAATTATCTGACCGTAATGCAATTAAACTAGAAATCAAGAACAAAACAGTAAGTAGAAAAATCACCCTATGTTTGTAAATTAAACAAAATATACTTCTTAATACCCCAGAGATAAAAAGGATACATCCAATGGAAGTAAGAACATGTTTTTAACCGAAGGATAATGAAATGTAATATAAAATTTGTGTAATGCAGCTAAAGCAATGCTTAGAGGGAGCTACATAGCTTTAGTTTTAGAAAAAAAGAAAGCTTGAAAAATCTGTGATCTAAGTACCAAACATAAGAAGTTAGAAAAAGAACAGTAAATTACAACCTCAAAATAGAAGGTAGTGAGAAATAAAGCTAAGAGCACAAATTAATGAAATAGAAAACAAACGTAAAACAGAGATTCAATAAAGCCAAAAACTGATTATCTAAAATGACTAATATACTAGTAATTCCCTTGTAAGGTTAATCAAATAAAAAAGAAAAAGCGCAAATAACCAGTAAGGAATTAAATTTAAAAGAGAACACCACTATAAATCCTAAATGCCTTATAACAAAAGAAGATATTATAAAGACGTATGTGCCAATAAATTTAAATGTAATGGGTAAAATTTTAGAAAAAATTTAACTTACCAAAACTGACATGAGAAGAATTGAGGAATGTAAATAGTCCTAAATCTACTTTTTAAAAATTTTATTCTGTGATTAAAAAGTTTTCCCAAAGGAAAGACCCAGGGTCAGATGGCTTCACTAGCAAGTTCTTCAAACATTTAAGGAAGGATTGAATAATCAATTTGATATCAACCCTTCAGTAAATAGAAAAGATGAGATGCTTTTCAACTCAATTTATAAAGACAGCATAACCGTGACACCAAAGCCTGACAAAGTCTCTACAAGAAAGAAAAACTACAGGTTCATGTATACTAAGATGCAAATCCTAAATACAAGGTTAACAAGCCAAATCCCAAGATTTAAAAAAGGATAATATATCACAACCAAGTTGAGCCTATTTCAGTAGTGTAAGGTTCATTCAATATTAGAAATTAATCACTGTAATTCACAATACTAGCAGAATCCTATATAATAAAAGAGTAATATGCAAATTAACCATCACTCCGCTACATCAACAAGCCATGCCCACCAGCCACGCCCACCAGCCAATCAGGAGCGAATATGCAAATAAACCCAACCAAGATGGATACGGCCACAGAGAGCAGGAGGGAGGCTTGGGTTTCCCTGGCAATGGAGGAAGCCAAGCTTTCCGCCTGCCCTTGCCGGTAGGCCTCCACTCAAGGCTACAAAGTTTCAATGATAGAAGATACATAAATCCCCCCCAAAAAATGGCTGCCACCATGGAGCAAGCAGAAGGCTTGGCTCAGCTCCAGGCTACAAAGTTTCAATTGTAGAAGATAAACAAACCCCAGATACCAGGGCCTCCACTTGGGTCACCAGGGGGCATGGCCGGCCTGAAAACCACCACAGGCCCCTCGCCCAGGCCGCCCCACACCCCAAGGGAACCCCCACCCTGATCCGGGACACCCTTCAGGGCAAACCAGCTGGCCCCCACCCGTGCACCAGGCCTCTATCCTATCTAATAAAAGAGTAATATGCAGATTGACCATCACTCCAACACACAAGATGGCTGCCCCCATGTGGTCAAAGATCCTGCCCCCATGTGGACACAAGATGGCCACCACAAGATGGCCAGCAGGGGAGGGCAGTTGGGAGGGACCAGTCCTGCAAGGGAGGGCAGTTGGGGGCGATCAAGCCTGCAGAGGAGGGCAGTTAGGGGTGACCAAGCCAGCAGAGGAGGGAAGTTAGGGGCAACCAGGCCTGCAGGAAAAGGCAGTTGGGAGGGACCCAGACCTGCAGGTGAGAGCAGTTGGCGGGGGGGGGGGGGGGGGGGAGGGGACCAGACCTGCAGGGGAGGGCAGTTAGGGGTGACCAGGCCTGCAGGGGAGGGCAGTTGGGGGGGGACCCAGGCCTGCAGGGGAGAGCAGTTGGGGGGAACCAGGCCTGCAGGGGAGGGCAGTTAGGGGTGACCAGGCCTGCAGGGGAGGGCAGTTAGGGGAAAACAGGCTGGCAGGGGAGTGGTTAGGGGGTGATCAGGCTGGCAGGCAGAAGCAGTTAGGGGCAATCAGGAAGGCAGGCAGAAGTGGTTAGGGGCAATCAGGAAGGCAGGCAGGCGAACAGTTGGGAGCCAGCAGTCCTGGATTGTGAGAGGGATGTCCGACTGCCCGTTTAAGCCTGATCCCAGTGGGATTGGGCCTCAACGGGCAGTCAGACATCCCTCGAGGGGTCCCAGATTGGAGAGGGTACAGGCTGGGCTGAGGGACACTCCCCTCCCCCATGCACGAATTTTGTGCACCGGGCCTCTAGTAAATAATAAAAACACTTATTGTCTCAGTAGATGCAGAAAATGTATTTGATAAACTTTTGCAACCAAGAGGCAGTAAAGCATCAAACAGACTGTCAAATTACAGCGTGAAGGTTAGGGAGAGGTGGGGGAAATAAGAGATCAACCGAAGGACTTAAATGCATGCATATAAGAATAACCAATGGATGCAAAACATTGGGGGTGAGGGCATGTATGGGAGTGGGGGGGGGGCAATGGTAAGATATGCACACATATAATACCTTAATACAAAAAATTAAAAAATGAAAGTCTTCATAAACTTGGAATAAAAAAACTTTTTAACCTGATAAGAGGTATTTACAAAAATCAAAATAAAACACAAAAAAAATACTCTATAATTAAAAGAAATATATTACATTTCATGGTGAAATGTTAAAATGACCCCTGCAGGTCAAAAAAGAGACTTGGATTCCAGTACCAACACTTCTATTCAACACGATACTGGAAGACCTAGCCCGTGCAATAAGGTAAGAAAAAGAAATAACAGTATAAGGATTATTATTCAGACAACAGAATTATGCATATAGAAAAATTATTGATAAACTGAAATAAATATGAGAATTTAGAAAATTCTTTGAGTATATAAATTCAATACACAAAATCAATTCTATTTCTATATATGAACATCTAACAATTAAAAAATTAAAAAAAAAACTGCATTTATAATGTCATGTAATCACTCCATATTTAGGTAGGACTAGAACTAGTGAAGGTTTTTAAGGTTTCTATTAGATTATTGAGGGAAGTATAAGAGGACTTAATACATGGAAAACATATATATTCATATATTGAAAAGGCCAATATCATAAAAATGTCAACTCTCCCAAAACTGACTGCTAGATTCAATTTACTTGTAATCCCAAGCAAAATCTCAACAGATGTTTTGTGTGTATGTATGTATTGACAAGATGATCCTAAAATGTATATAGACATGCAAATAATCGGGAATAGTCAAGAAAATTTTGAAAAAAAAAAAAGAGGAAGTGGGAACACTTGCTCTACCTGATACGGCTATTAATTGCTATAATTAAGATACTGTGGTAGTGGGGAGATATTAGATAACTAGACCAAAATAACAAAAAAGAGTTGAGAAACAAAAACAAATACCTACATATATGGAAACTTGATTTATTATACAGTTGGCACACAGAACAATGCAGGAAGGATAATCTTCTTGATAAACAGCACTGGGTCAGCTAGACATACATACTGAACAAAATTAATTTTAATCTTTCTTCGTACCATATACAAAAATCAACCCCATGAAGTTGGGCCCCTACCTTACATCACATAAAAACGATAAGACCCAAAACTAGAAACCTTCTAGAAGAAAACAGAGGAAAAGCTTCATGACTTTGGATTTGGCAATGATTTCTTGGATATGACACCAAAAGCACCAGCAACCGAACAAAAACAGACCAATGAGACTACATCCAACTGGAAAAACTTTGTGCAGCAAAGGAAACCATCAACAGCGTGGAAAGGCAGTGGGAGAAAATATTTGCAAATCATATCCTATCTAATAAAGAGGGAATATGCTAATTAACCATCACTCCATCACAAAGATGGCTGCACCCACAGCTGAGGCCAAGTTCCCATAAGGAGCCTTAACAAGCAATCAGCAGGGACCTGAGGCTACACCCTCCCCCACCCCGTGGGGCTTGACAAAGGACCTCAGGCAGGCAGGGCTTGACATCGGATCTCAGGCTGCCTTCCACACCTGGCAGGGCTTGACACGGGACCTCAAGATGCGCTTCCCGTCCTGGTGCTGGGCTAGGGGACCTCAGGCTGCTCCCCCCGCCCCAGCGCCAGGCCGGGGGACCTCAGGCCGCACCCCCACCCCAGCACCGGAGCCAGGGGACCTGAGGCTGCACCCCCTGCCTGGCGGGGCTTGACAGGGGACCTCAAGGTGCACCCCCAGTGCTGGGTCAGGGGAACTCAGGCCATGCCCCCCACCCAGAGGGGACCTGAAGCTGCACCCCCCTGCCAATGGGGCTTGACAGGGGACCTGAGGCTGTTCCCCCCCTCCCGGTGCCAGGCCGGGGAACCTGAGGCTGCAACCCCCCACCTGGCGGGGCTTGATGGGGGACCTCAGGCCATGCCCCCCACCCAGCGGGGCTTGACAGGGGATCTCAGGCCATGTCCCACACCTGGCAGGGCTTGACGGGGGACCTCAAGGCACGCCCCCCCACCCCGGTCTGGGCTGGGGGACCTCAGGCTACGCCCCCCGTCCTGGCGCTGGGCCAGGGGACCTGAGGCTATGTTCCCTGCTGGGCGGGGCTTGACAAGGGTGGGACTAGCCAGGTCTGGATCTATCCCAATGAGGCGGGGGGGACCAGCCGGGTCTGGGTCTCATGCGATTTTGAGGTGCATGTGGGTGGACGGGGACTTGACTCTGGGTCCCATGGTGTGCCCCAGACTCTGACAGGAGGAAGGTTTTCATATACATTTTATAATTTTCTTTTATCTCTGACACTTCTATTACAGAGAAAGGGCAAATAGCAATATTAAATTATTTCCTCTAATTAATCCCCTTTTAATGTGCACGAATTTTGTGCACCGGGCCACTAGTATCTGATAATGGGTTAATTTCCAGAATAGCAAAGAACTCCTACAACTCAACAACAAAAAGAACAAATAACTCAGTTTAAAAAAGGCCTTGGACAGATATTTCTCCAAAGATAAACTAAATGGCCAACAAACATATGAAAAGATGCTCACCATCACTAATCATTAGAGAAATGTAAGTCAAAGCGATAGGGAGACATCATCTCACACCCATTAAGATGGTCACTGTAAAAAAACCCACAAAACAAAAACAAAATCAAAAAGCCCCAGGAAATATGTGTTGTCAGAAAGTGGGGAAATTTGAATTCTTGTGCCCTGCTGGTGGCAATGTAAAATGATGCAGTTACTATGGAAAACAGTATGGTAATTCCTCAAAAATTTAAAAATAGAATTACCATCTGATCCAGCAATCCTTCTTCTGGGTACATACCCCAAAGAGTTCAAAGCATAATCTCAAAGAGATATTTGCATTCTCATATTCACAATAGCCAAGAGATAAAAGTATCCCGTGTCCACCAAGGAATGAATGGATAAACAAAATGTGGCATGGTATACACATACAATGGAATATTACTCAGCCTTAAGAAAGAAGGAAATCCTGTCATGTGTTACAACATGGAGGGTTAAAAAACTATTTTGGGCACCCAGATGGCTAAGCAGCTCTTTTATAGGCTAGCCACCTCAAGGTGCAAACCCACACACACCTGGGTGGTGGGTCACACAAGGTTCACTCAGGCTGTGCCCAGTTCCCTCCTCCCCTGCCCCCACCTCACACGCCTCTTCTAGCAACCAAGATGACATGAAAGCGGAGGGGGGGGGGGGAGCAGGGGGTGCTGGCCCAGGTGGTTGGGGGGAGGACTCAGGAGGGAAAGAAACAGACCTTTCCTTCAAAGGGGGCGTCTCCCCCCTCTGCAATGAGAAAGTCCTTTCCTGTGAATCACCCCAAAAGTCATAAGGCCTCTCTGAAGGGGTCGGCCCCCAGGTGTACTCGGAATTTGAAGATGACCCCCAGTGCTCTGAGGGCTTCCCGGGATCCCCAGCCCTGGGGGAGTATTTGAATTGTCTAGTGAGGCTGAGTGTCAGCAGTGGGAGCCCTGGGGGGAGGGAGTGGGGGAGTGAAGGGGGGAAGGGAGAAGCTGACAGCTCCCAGTCTGAGGTTGAGCAAAAGCAGAAATGAGCAAGGGGGCTCGAGAACCCCCCGCAGGTCCCCACCTGCCCACTGAACGGCCTGGAAGCTGATCCCAAGACCCTGGGGAGGCCCAGACCCAGCAGCTTCTGGTCCTGCCCCTCCCACAGTCAGGGATGGGACCTGCCCCCGCAGTCCCCTGACCCCCAAAGCAGCCAGGCCTGTGCCAGGCCTCCAGCATCCCTCTCTCCTTATGAAAGAGGAAACCATGGAAGGCACCTCACCCTGCAGGCCCTGCCACTGGGGCTCCACTTGGGCGCTGGTTAGAAGGGCGGCTCCCGGGGCCACCCCAGGCCTGGGGAGTCAGATCCCCAGGGATCGGGGTGCTCAGTGACGTTGAGGAATAAATAACCAGTAACGCCCCTGCCCCTTTCTAGAAAGGATGACCCCCCTCTGGAATAAAACCACCATGTGGAGGGGAGTAATGAAAGGTGGCATTTATCACGGGACAAACACTTTCTATTTTACCAAATGCCTCAATTCCTGTAGCTGCTGGTGAGAGTCTTAATATGAAGAGCGTGGCCATTTTGGAGACAAAGGAAATTCATCTGGGCCTGTGCAGGGGGAGGTTTGCAGATGGGTAAACTGAGGCACGGCGAGGTTGTGAGATTTGATAAAGCGACACAGATAGAGGGCTGCAGCTGGGGTCTCCTCAGCCCAGCAGGTCACTTTGTACCTGGATGACCGTTTAGCAGCCTGGCCCCGTGCAAGGACGCAGGAGTTGACCTCAGCTCTGTCCAGACGTGGCTGTGTGCCCTATTCCCCGCCTTGGGACAAGGAGAGAGAATTCTGGGTGAAGACTATCCCAGCCCCAACCTGTCTAAAACCCAGCCAGGAAAAGCCTACTGGCTGCCTCCCGCCCCTCCCCTGGTAGGCTTTCCAGAGGAAGCAGACAGCCTCCTGAACATACCCCCAATGTGGTAGGCGTGGCTGCATCTCCTCTGTCTGCCTCCCTCCTGGGCCAGGACAAAAGTTGTTGCTCTGCGTCTGACACCACAGCCCCAGCGGCTCTCACCCCTGCCGTCCCCGTCAATTACTCCCAACCTTCCCTGGCCTCGGTCCTGGCTTTATTCTGGGCCTGGCGTTATTTATCACTGCAAAATGGACAGAGAAACCGGTGTCCACTGGGGACAACACTCTCCCGGAAGAATTCATGCAAAGTGGTGGCCTCCATCGAGGCCTTGCCTCCCGAATCTTGGTGGGCGTGGCGAGGGCTGGGGCTCCAAGAATTTCTGCACGCTCAGTGCGGGTGGACAAGAAACCTGGAGGGTGTGGTCTGTCCCCAAAGAAGCAGAAGCCCTGCACACACCGCCAGACACCGCCTCCGTAAAGGGGTGCGGGAGCTGTTTTGAAAGTTTCCATGAGAGCGAGCGGAGCACCCCAGGCCTGTGTATCTCAGGCTTCGTGTCTCTGAAGCAAACACTACAAAGGTCTCTGGTGTTTCTTCTTGCAGACTTTCCACCCCCCATGATATAGACTTTTTTTTACGGCCCCCGCTTCCCGGTGAATCTCCTCCATCTCCTTTGCTAGCTGGAGCTGCAGCCCTACATTATGGTGGTGTGAGAAAAGCTAATTAAACTGCAGCGGCTCGGCGGGGGGCAGGGAGGGCCCCGCGGAGCGCACGGATGATTGATTTGCACTGTCACGCGGCGCTGCTGGGTGTCATAACTTAGTGACAAATCAGGGATTACAGTGGCCCAGAGTAACTCTCCCCCTTTGTTGCTCGGCAGACATCAAAGCGGCCGCGCACATTAGTGTTTTTAATAAGCAGTTAAGTCAGGAGCAGCTTCCAGTTTAGAATTAGTTTGTGTGCCACCGAACGTGTTGGGGGGTAGGGGGAGGGGAGGAAAAAACACCAAAAAATTATCAGTTAGATAAAAAGTAAAAGAAAAGAAAATGAAACGGAGCCGTGCGGCGGGAACAAGTTCTTTGTAGGGTTTTTTTGGAGATTTCGCATTATTTGTCTGAGCCGCACGGAGGCCTGCTGGGCGCGGCGCGCGAGCTGGAAATTGGGTTTTCGGGTGGGAGGGCAGGATGACTGTAAATGCTCTAGGTTTTGGGGGCTTCATAGCAAGCATTTCATTGTAATCAGTGCAGAAGGAGGCTGGGGGGCGGGGTGTGGTGCGCGTCATGGCGATGTGTTTGAGGATGAATATCCTGTTCCCCAACAATTAGTATCATAAAATGGGGCAACTCACCTTATCTTGAAGGTACACCTATCCCTGAGCACAGCTGCTGGTGGATGCTGTGTGTTTTTTTTTTTTTCTCGGGATATTTACCTTCCACAACAGAGCAGAGACCTGAAAAAGAGGGCAGGGGGGGAGGCTGTAATTCGTTCTTGTTCTAATGCTCCTGTCACTGCTGCAATGCTCATGGTTTCTCCAGTGGAGGGCCCTGTGGGGCCAGAGCCTCCAGGAGACAGATGGCCACTGGGCTCTGTTGGGTGACAGTCCACCCTCGTGACTGTAAGCAGGTGGAGCCCCTGGACAGGGAGGATCTCTGCCCTAATCACACACGGACTTCTAAGGCGCGTAGGTCTACATCAATGGGGGTGGTCCAGCCCACGTGGTGTTGGAGAGGAACAAAGGCAGGGCTGGGTCCTGTGGCTCTGGGCCACCTCTCTGAGCCTCAGTTTCTTCATCCCGCGTCAGTGAAAGTAATCCCTTCTTCCTCACTCACTGGGCTGTGACAATCTAATTCAACAAGGTCGATGGGGATGTTTTACAAATTCCCAAGCATTACGCAAATCAGTCAGAAAGTGGGAGCATGGAATAAAGCCATCTTCCTGCAGGTACACTTAGTTGACACGGGCGAAAGAAGGCTATGGAGGAATCACCCACGTGGGTACCACACGACAGATTTGAATCTCCAGAGTGGCTCTCATTGAAATTCACTTTGGTCTATATTGTGTATAGAAACCATCTGTGTGCATGTATGAGTCTATGCATCCCTATTTCTGTCCTTACGAGCAAAAACAAGAAAAATGAAAACCCCAGTAGATTTAGTTTTTATTGTTAGGAATGAACATGATGGAATTGGGGAGCTGGGCTGCCCTGCAGGGAGATGGTAAGGGAGAGGGCGGGGCCTCCGTCCACAAGAAGGCAGTGGGTGGGGTACACCTCCTTCCACAAGGAGGCAGTGGGTGGGTCGCCATGGCTGCTGGGTCTTAGTTTCAAGTGGGATTTTTGTCAGTTTGCTTAGGGGAGATGAGGCTTTCAGGAACTGATGGTCCCTCAAGGAAGTTCACCCTGACGGTAGGTGGGGGGCCAGAGCGCCCATCCACCATGGCCGCTGTCCGATCAGAAAATGGACCCAGGTCCCAGTCTTGGTTGTGTGATGGGCAGCACCAATGACAACTCAGAGTTCCCTTTCTTTTGGCTTCTCTCTGACGTGTTGCCATTAAGTGCATTGTTATCTACTCTATGTGGGGTGCTCCAGTCTATGACTGAAGAAGGATCATCTCTCGGTAAATGCATCCTGCAGAGTGGGCTCCTTCTATATACCCAGTGCATCGTGTTATATTGATTCTTAGTTATTACATTTGTGGAATTTTACAAAACTTCCTTTGTAATGATTGCAGAAGACACTTTTGAGCCCACTTAGACCTGGGTCCGCCTTCTCAGCTACACAGAGCTTCCTTCCGGTGAAATCTCCCAGGAAGAGAGCACTGTCCTAGCTAATAAAGTTGAGTCTGCTCATAGCACTCTGTCCCAGCGATTTCGCTTCTCCATCCATATCCCAGAGACGCTCCACCTCACACCAGGAATGGTCATTACAGCATTAGTCACAACAGTGAAAAATGGAAAACTGCCTAAATGTCCATTAGCAGCAGAAGACACAAACACATGGTGGCATTTTAATATAAAGAAATGCCATCGAGCAGAGAAAATGACTAACTACAGCTGTGGGCATGAACACAAATCTCAAAAACACAAAAAATGATGAGCAAAGAAATGAACTCACACAAGACAACATGTGTGAGTTCATATAATTTTGTTAATATGAAGTGTAGAAAGGGGCAACAACAAAGAATATATTGGTGAGGGATGCATAAGTAAGTGGTGTAACTATGAAGAGACAAAGAAGAACAGAGAAACGGAGGGAAAAGACAAAACCCTTATTTCTTTAAAAAAATGTGTTTATTGGTTTTAGAGAGTGGAAGGGAGAGGGAGAGAGAGAAAGAAACATCAATGATGGGAGAGAATCATTGATAGGCTGCCTCCTACACGATCCCTACTGGGGATCAAACCGGAAATCTGGGCGTGTGCCCTGACCAGGAATCGAACCGTGACCTCCTGCTTCATAGGTGGATGCTCAACCACCGAGCCACACAGACTGAGCAGCTCTTATTTCTGGAGCAAGGTTATCTCCTCCCAGCTGGATGAGACTCAGAGAGCTACTGTGTTGGGGGCAGAGGTGAAAAGATGTGAGGATTCTCCAGGATCCTGGAATGATCTGAGGATAGTTAGGTACAAGGTTAGTAGGTACCAGGGGTTGACTAACCAGAATGCTCACACACTTGGCATATGTTCTTCTACAGTCCTCTGGAGACACCAGAGAAGACAAAGGCAATTCTTACAAGGAGTGGATTGAAACCCGCCTCCAGAAGCTGGTCTAGGGCTGGCAGAAGTTTAGGCGGTCTCCTGCACCTTCCAGATCCTCAACTATTATCCCACACTTTCTCTATCACCATGGTGCTTGCAAACCCCTCAGATGAGATGAGGGATTGTAGAGAGCATGGAGGGTGGGGGAAGGAGGGCTCCTTGTTCTGCTACCATGGAGGGGGTGGGAAGGAGCAATGGGCAACTCAGGGTCTGAGCCTGCCCCTTTGCCTGTTAGGGCATGGATGTCGGTGTGTGACTGAGTGGGTGAGAGAAGAAACACACCAGGCATCTTCTCCACATGAAGTCCTAGTAGATACCATGAAGCTGGCAAAGAAAGAAGAGATTCTCTAGTGATTCCTGTTATTCACCTTAATAGCAACCTCCTCATAGAGACATTGGGAGTGGCCACCCAGTCACTCTCCAGCACATGGCTCTAGTCTAATTCTCTGCACTTACTAGCAGCTCGTGGTTTTTGGATCTGCACGTGTGTGTGTTTATTGCTGGTTCTGCCACTGGGATGTAAGCTTGGTTCCCTTGATGTTTGAGTTCATCAGAGTAGCATTCTTCGAAGGCTCCAATAAGATATTCAGATTTTTCAAACTTTAATGTCACACTGATCTCTCTCTCTCTCTCTCTCTCTCTCTCTCTCTCTCTCTCTCTCTCTCTCTCTCTCCTCTCCCTCCCTCCCCCGCCACTCTCCCCTCCTCCCCCTCCAGAATGGCCATTTCAAACTGCCTCATTGAAAGTCCCTTGCACCTAATGATGCTTTGAGGGGTTGCCTCCAAGCTCCCCCTGAACATTTGGAATTTAGACAAGATATGTGGATGTTTTCTGGGTTTTTCTATGAATCCTCTTCACCTTCCTTATCCCTGGAGGAGTCAGGAGAAATTTCCAGAAGAATCTTGAAAAATGATCTGCTCGTCTGTACACCACGGACAGTGATGGCTGGACTTCTT
Organism: Plecotus auritus; assembly: GCF_963455305.1. Lineage (NCBI taxonomy): Eukaryota > Metazoa > Chordata > Mammalia > Chiroptera > Vespertilionidae > Plecotus > Plecotus auritus. The sequence continues at coordinate 17,722,750 of NC_137774.1, forward strand.
TTCCTGAGTACGTGCTTGCTGAAATGTGGGGGCTGACCACAGAGGATGAACAAAAGCTTCTCCTCTTCCTTGCCGGTGTCCCCTTGGGTTGGACCTCTGTCCCGGGCACCCCATCACAAGCCTCCCCATTGGGTGTCGCCCCCCCCCTGACTCCCCCTCCAACTGAACCAGGAGGAGCTTCACTCCCTCAGAAGGAACCAGGTAGGGGAGACTGCCCATCACCCGTGCCAGTTGGCCAAGTTCCTCTCCCAGCTAAATCAGGAAGCTCATAAAAAGACTTTATCTCTGGGTAACCCATGCCTCCCGAGTTTCCACCCGCCTGGCGCCTGGGAAAGGACAACAAAGGGGTGTCGAGAACAATGACCGTCTGTGAAGCTGAGCATGCACCAGCCGAGTCCTGGGAACCCCAGGGTCCAATCCCGCCCCTCCCTTGGTCTGGTGCCAGGTGGTCAGGCGTCGTCCCTGGTAGACCAGGCGGCCCCGGTGGCCACTTGTGCTCCCCAGCTGTGGCCTTGCCTGCATCCTTTCTCACGGCTACCTGTAAACTCCAGTACACTTGGTTCGTCTCTCCCAGGGGAGACGGGCCTGCCAGGCCCTGCAGGCAGACGCAGTGCCCACTGAGTCCCGAAGGGAGCCCCTGCCCCTGCCCCTGCTACCCAGGGTTCTCACCACCGCTGAGTAACTCGATATCCTTTTCCTTGGGTTTCCCCGCCTGCCCTTTCATTGCTGTTGTGCCACTAACCTGGGAAGTTACATAGATCCGTATTTTTATTTTTCATTTATGGACAAATTAACTGAAGAACACATTCGTCTAAGGCCATATGAGTTACTGGCTAGGAGAGGACTTAAAACATCTGACTCCTGCCCCAGGGCTTTTTCTCTCTAGTCTCTCAGAGACACGTCAGTGGGCATTTGGTCCGATTTCATGTCGTAATTTATGTCACAGACGCTGAGAGCTGAAAGGGCCTCGGGTGTATCCGTGTCCCAGCTCCTCAGCGGGAAGTGGGCTCCAGGCGGGCAAGGGGCTGCCCAAGGTTATGCAGGGAGGGGTGGGCAAGGCTAGATGAGGTGGTTGGGCTGATCCCCAACCCGGTCTCGTCTTAGCCCTCCCCTGTGTTCCCAGGCCCCTGACACTGAGGGTCAAAGCCCTTTCGCCCCAGTTTCTCTCCTCCCCTTCCTCCGGCCATGGCGATCAGGAGGGTCGCCTTGGTCTCCTGCTGCAGGTCTTTCTGCCGGGCCGCTGAGGAGGGCAGGCTGCAGGAGGAGATTACAATGCAGACAGGGTGGACAGACAGATGGACAGGGACAGGGAGAGTGATATAGGAGACGAGGTAGGGAAAGGGCAAGAATCCCAGTCTCCGAGGACTCAGGGCCTCGGGGAAATGCCCTCGTCACTTGCACTGATGCTGGGTTCAGGCAGGGAGAACCAATAAAACGAGAGGAAAGAAGTGTTGCTTCCATGACATCACCACACGTTAGAGCTGGCTCAGCAGCATGCTGTCACCCGGGCCTGACTGCCACGGAGTCCCATGGCAGCACTGTGTCCTCCCAGAATGCCAGGTGCCCCGGCTGTGCCTGAGGAGGACAGGTGACCGTACCCGGCCTGCTCAGCCGTGGCGTGTGGCCGGGGCTTCGGGGTTAGGAAGACCCCCATGTAAATCAAAACAAAACCCTGAGTTCTGCCCTGGGCCCTTCCATTGCTGGTTTCTAGTATCAGGGCTGCCCCAGCAGCTCACCGGCCCCGGCTGAGTGAAGGTGTAAAGAAGCCGGAGCGAGGAAGGAGCTGCTCATTGTAGGCCCAGAGCCAGAGCTGCGAGTCCCCTAAACTGGGGGGGGGGGGGGCTGAGAGCTGCGAGTCCCCTAAACTGGGGGGGCTGAGAGCTGCGAGTCCCCTAAACTGGGGAGGACTGAGAGCTGCGAGTTCCCTAAACTGGGGAGGACTGAGAGCTGCGAGTCCCCTAAACTGGGGGGGGGGGGGCTGAGAGCTGCGAGTCCCCTAAACTGGGGGGGCTGAGAGCTGCGAGTCCCCTAAACTGGGGGGGAATGAGAGCTGCGGATCCCCTAAACTGGGGAGGACTGAGAGCTGCGAGTCCCCTAAACTGGGGGGGAATGAGAGCTGCGAGTCCCCTAAACTGGGGGGGACTGAGAGCTGTGAGTCCCTTAAACTGGGGGGACTGAGAGCTGCAAGTCCCCTAAACTGGGGAGGGGACTGAGTTGCACGTACCCCTAAACTGGGGGGGACTGAGAGCTGTGAGTCCCTTAAACTGGGGGGACTGAGAGCTGCAAGTCCCCTAAACTGGGGAGGGGACTGAGTTGCACGTCCCCCTAAACAGGGGGGGACTGAGAGCTGCGAGTCCCCTAAACTGGGGGGGACTGAGAGCTGCGAGTCCCCTAAACTGGGGGGACCGAGAGCTGCGAGTCCCCTAAACTGGGGGGGACTGAGAGCTGCGAGTCCCCTAAACTGGGGGGGACTGAGAGCTGCGAGTCCCCTAAACTGGGGAGGACTGAGAGTTGCGGATCCCCTAAACTGGGGGGGACTGAGAGCTGCGAGTCCCCTAAACTGGGGGGACTGAGAGCTGCTAGTCCCCTAAACTGGGGGGGACTGAGAGCTGCAAGTCCTCTAAACGGGGCGGGGGGGGGGGGACTGGGGACAGGAGCGTAGCGCAGGCGGGACAGCTTCCAGCGCCTGGCCTGCAGGTTGTAGTTTAATGTAAACATGGCCTGGGACTCCCTTTGATGGTCGCTGTGAAACTGACATCCCCCCAGTCTCCAGCAGCTCTTCCCCAAAGCCATCGAGTTATTATCCTGCCGAGTAAACACACCGCTTGTTTTGCAAACACAGCTTCAGAACCTCCTCCAGCCTTCCCTCCCCCCAGAATGACGCCTCAAAGTTCTTCCCAAGGGAAAACCGGGAGCCACCCCCTGAGCAGCGAAGTCTCCTTCCCCATTGAGGGAGAACAGCGAAGAAAGCCTAGGCATTAAAAAAATACCAGCGAAAACACTTAACTATGAGCAGGGGCTGTCCTGGGTTGGTGAGACAATAGCCCTCAGAAATGAGCTAACTGTACTGTTTTCCACAAGGACCTAGTGGGTTATCTGGGTGTAGACAGGGGCCCCAAAGGGCAGTTCCAGAGCCTTGTGCAGGAACCCCAGCTTCGAGCCCCTATAATGCTTCCTTCAAGAGCGTGTTCCCACAGAGACAGGGTCAGATGGGAAAAGCCAGTCCCATTACCCTCCAACTCAGCTAAACGATGGGACGATGCAGACGGGTCAACTCAGCTAAACGATGGGACGATGCAGACGGGTCAGGCCCCGCAAGCTCTCCTTTGAAGGCTGGACAGGCCCTTCTGAGTCCTGTGCTGGCTCACCGTCTCCCGACCTCCTTCTCCTTACCAGGTATCAACTACCCGTGGATGAAAAATAAACACCTCTCGGGACAGCTCAGGTGCAGCGGAGGGTGTGCACCTCAAAGGCCCTGCATAAGCTCTGATGTTCACATCTTTCACACAGTAAGAGCGTTAGCTGCGCCCGGCCGGTGTGGCCCAGTAGTTGAGCGTCAACCTATGAATCAGGAGTTCATGGTTGGATTCCCAGTCAGGGCACATGCCCGGGTTGCTGGCTCCATCCTCAGTATGGGACATGCAAGAGGCAGCCGATCAATGATTCTCTCTCATCATTGATGTTTCTGTCTCTCTCCCTTCCTCTCTGAAATCAATCATATATCTGTAGTGTTAGCTGCTGTAAACATAGAAGAAGCATATGACCTAGCAATTCCACTCCTAGTTATACATAGGTTCCCCCACTACCCGAAGTAGAGGCTTTCTATGAAACCTTCCATAAGCCAAAATGGTATGAAGCAAAGAAGTACTGTAATCACCACTGATTTATGTGGACACGTTTTCCAGTGATCCCAGACCCAACATTCAACACACGTGCAATGTCATTACTTTGTTCACTGTGACCAAAATGCTTAATTATATGCAGTCTGACGCCACGCATAACACCCCAACCAGCTCTCTCAGGCTTTTCTGATACCTTACGACACATCTTGCTGACAGTGCACAAGTAAATGAAGACACAGCACAGATGCTCACAGACGGTTGAGAGCTCTGGGGCTCAATGCTGAGATGCTGGGATGCTGATCATGGTTCCCGGCAAGGAGGGGCCACTCTCCCCGCATGGGGTGGGCGCTGCCTCTATAAGACCTCGCTCCCAGATAAACACTGAGTGCTATTTTCACTTTTTGTCTCTTTTTTTTAAGTGGAAATCCTCCTTTAATTTCTTTCCAGTTAGCAAAACTCAGGTACTTATGGATGTCTTCGGTAAAAGTGAAGTGGCGTTAATGCAAACTTTTGAAAAGTGGGGGATACCCGTACCTAAGAGAATTGAAAATATACCTGCACACACAAGTTTGTACATGAATGCTTATAGCACCGTTATTCGTAAGAGTCAAAAGCTGGAAACAACCTAGATGCCCATCAGTGGGTGAATGGATAACTCCATGTCTATCCACACAGTGGAATATTCCTCAGCCATAAAAAGCAATGAAGTTCCCACACAAGCTATGAGAAGAATGGACCTTGAACCCATGAAGCCATGTGAAAGAAGCTAGACACAAAAGACCATATATGATCCATTCAGATGAAATATTCAACGCAGGGAGATCTATAGACACAGAGAATAGGTTGGTGGTTGCCAAAGGCAGGGGTTTGGGGGTCAAGAAGGCAATGGCTCAAGGGCACAAGATTTCTTTCTGAGGTGATGAAAACGTTCTCAGATGAACTGTGGCGATGGTGGCACCACTGTGAATAAACTAAACATCACTCAATTGTGTAATTTAAATTATACAATTGTATGGTATATGAATAATATCCCCAGAAAGCTGTTGGTTTTTTTTTTTAAAGCTTTACCTACTTTATTCATAAATAAATCGATACAGCACACTCACACACATTCACATGCAGGTTGTGGAGCAGCTGTGAGTTGGGGCAAGGGAAGAATTCAAGGTTGAACCCGGCGCCAGGCAGCCAGGCCCGCACCCCATGTGGAGAGCTAACATCCAGCTGAGGAGCGCAGGAGTCCAGAGAGGACTCTGTGCCAAGAAGTGGGAGCAGGCGGGGCAGGACTCTGCCCACCTTGCCCTTGGCAACAACCACTCAGTCAGGTGCAGGGGAAAGGGGGCGGGGGAGGAGCACTCAGAGCAAACCAGAGGTTGCAGCAGGAGCTGGGGAGCTGGATTCTCCTCTCATGAGAAAACAGGTCTCCCCCCTCCCCATCTCCCTCCCCGCAGCTCGGCTGGTCCATCTTTTCTCCCTGAACCTGCCTGCCTGCTCTGGGGTCACACTCCGTGCCTTAGGTTTTTTTTGGCCCCGTTGGCTTCCCTTCTCCTGGGATTGCTGACAGGGGAAGAAGGCGGAACCCTCTGATCACCTGCAGAGTTTTGTCAGCTAGTTTGCTTTATGGATTGTTAGCCCTGTACCTTGGGACATTTTAGTCCTTGAACTAAATTGGAAGCCAGGGACAGGAAGTCCTTTGTACCAGTGGGAAGCAGATCTTGATATGTCCTATTTTCCTTGAGGGAAGAGGAGGAACAGAAGACCTGAGCAGTGCCGCTCCCCAACAAAAACCCACCTTTGCACAGAGGTAGCTGCCCCGGGGCAAAAAAGCCAAGAGTTAGAACAAAGGCTCAAACCACTTACTATGTTCTTTATCAATATTAACTCATTTGAGCCTCCTACTCATCCCAGGAGCCTTTTTCCTTCACCCAGGTTACACCTCCTCCTTCGTTTAGAGACCTGCTCCTCCGTCTTCCTCCTACATGCTTCTGGTGGCCATGAAAAGGCCTGTCATTCAGAACTGGCCAAAGAACCTTATTTCCTTTGCTACACTGATGATTCCAGAAGTGACTCATGGCCCACGCCTTCCCAATCAGAGTCCTTCCCTAGATTGCTGTATTACTGAGCAGGCAAGAGATAGCCTTCTCTCTTCCATTGGGACTAGTAAATCGGTACACAAAAGATCCAGGCCCCTGCGGTACATTCTTGCTCTGTGGAGGAAGCCCATGTGCAGTAGGTAGGAATGAGGCCAAGTGTGAGAGTGGGGGAATCTGACAGTGTTTAAATGTCTGGATCTAGTTGACCCCGGGGCCAGCTCCACCATTCCCATGGCTTGTTATGTGAAAGAATGTTTCTGCTCAGGCTCGCTGGAGTTGGGTTCTGGCCTTTGCAGCTGATAAGAGTTTGGACACACACAACAGGTGGAGGGCACCTGCCATCCCCCAGGCAGAGCAGATGATTGCCTGCATCTCTTCCCTTCTGGGGAAGGTTTGAGGTCAACGTCAAGGACTAGTGATGTTACACATTGAAGGGAAGGAGAAACATGTTTGGGAAAATGGTCTCCTCCATCTCCATAGCATCAATAGGAATGTCCGACTCAATGGAGACCATTTCCAAATAGGAGAACATTCCTCCCTGCTTGGCGAAGCCTGGAGAAAAGAAGAAAAAGTAAAGATTCAGACAGGGAGTCAGGTCGGGCTGGGCAGAGAGGCCCTGGCCCCCTTCCGAAACCGCTCGAAGCCACCTATCCATCCAAACACGGCTCTAGGATCACAATAACATATGAAACTTCTTTGAGGCATTTCCTTCCCTTTCAGCTCTCTTCGGGTTCCTCGGCCCATGTGTTGCTCATTTTCCATCCTTTCAAATCTCTCCAGTGCATTTAAAGTCAGAATGCACCCCATTCACCGCTTTTGAATTGTAGGGGGAGGAATCACAGAGGTCAGCAGGCCCTTTAGTCCAGAGGGTAAATGAGCAAAGCTGCGCCCGAACGTGTGAGAGCGTGTGTCCGTGCGAGTGCACACAGGGCTTGTTATTTCCTGCCTTAATCCACTTTTCAGCTCCACTGTGCAAGATCACAGGACGGACTGGGCAGTGCCTCTTAGGACAGGTTCCGCACATCTCCTTCAAGAAAGTTCTTCCCAAAAGATGCCTTTGTAGTTCACGGAGGCTGCTACCCAGACCTCAGCCAGGCTAATTACTGGTCAGCAAGTGGCCGCTTTGAACTGGTCACACACCAGAGGCCCTCTGAGGGGCTTGTTTGCTAGGTGACTGTTTTTATATGTTGCCTCTCATGTTTACTCCTGGCAAAGGGCTCCTTCTGTCTCACTGGAGATAGAGCAGAGAGGAGCCCTTCCGATGAAAGCAGCATCAAAGACGTGGGGAACTTGTCCTTCTGATGAGGTTCAACAGCAAGAGGGCTCACAAAAGAACTAAACATGGTTGCTATTATTCAGCTAGAGGAAAACTGGATTTAGGGAATGAGAGAGCATGTGGAATGAGGATGAGCCATTGGTATACGTCCAGCATGACCACTAAATTTCCCGCCTGTTCACTGTCCCCTGCGGCGTTCCCAATGGAGTGGTGCGGGGGCTAGAAAACACACGTGGATCCTACTGAAAAAAAGGGAGCTTAGAGTGGGTGCTAGGAAAACAGAGAGGTAGCAGTGGTCATTCGTTTTCCTCAATAGGATTTTCTTTTTTTTTTTTTTTTTAAGTAATAGAGCAAAAGAGAAAAAAATAGTGAAGGTCAAGTGTAGGGAGCGGCTCTAGGGTCAAGCCTCGGGCTGACCTGTGGCACGGCCACAAACAAGTCCCAGCCTGGAGGGCAGAGCTCTCCTAGCATAATTAAGCCTGACCTTGTAGCCCTCCCTAATTCCTTCCTAAGTAGCTAATGGGCTGTGAGAGGTGCAGCAAGTGTTGCCAAAACAAGAACATTTGTATTCATGTTAATCTACCCTTGTTTTAATCAGACTATAAAATAAAGCATCGGCTTGCAGGCTGTGTCCTCATCCAGGCACAGGAGATCCACTGAGCCCCAGCTGTATTCTCTTGTCTGTCTTTTCTTCAATCCTTCACTGCCCCTTTTCAGGTTCACCTTTGGCCGTGCTGGCATGGCACAACCAAGAGTTGATGGTGCTCATTGCAAGGCTAAAAAATTCATTCTAAACATGACTTACATTTCAGAACTAGAAATAGGGAAAAGGGATCCTAAGACTAGGAGTATATATAGAAATTGTGAGATAGAATGTCTTCCATTTGACTGTCCCAGAAATTATCATACAGTAGTTCTCAACTGGGGGCAATTTTGTCCCCCCAGGGAAAGTTGGCAATGGAGACATTTTTTATTGTCATGACTCAGGGGGTGGGAGTGGGAGGGGAAGTGTGGTACTGACATCTATTCGTTGAAGGTCAGGGATACTGTTAAACATCCCACAAAGCACAGAACAGGCTCCATCCACAAAGAATTATTCACTCTAAGTGTCAATAGTGCCACTGTCAAGAAACCCTGATTATAGGTTCTGTAATTGGCACACCCATTGGAACCATCCCAGCCTAGTTTAACCCATAGAAAGTATATTCCACTTTCCTAAATTATGACTGAATTTCTCAGTAAAGACTGTGGGTGCCTCCTCTCTTAATAGTCATATGTCCCCCTACAAACTTTCCTCTCTGAAGTGACATCTCAAACATGATTCATCTCTATCCCAGCTACATCTTATTGGACCAAGGTTGGTGACTTACCCAAGCCATGCCTCTCAGATTCTTCTCCCAATAATTAAATAGGAGACTATTCATTAGTCAGGAAAGGATAGGACATGCTGCAGTAATAAATAACTCTAATGCCTTAGTGGATTTCAAAAAGGTTTATTTCTTGCTCATGGTTCATTCCTGGCATTACACGCCAGTGTGGGTTTTCAGGGGTGGGGTGGGGCAGAGAGTTCTCTGTTCCACAGAATCCCTCAGGCCCCAAGCCCCAGGCTGACAGAGGTTCACTGTCATCTCCACATGAGGCTTCAGGGTTCACCAGGCAGGCGAAGAAACCCCAGGAGGGGCTCACACTGGCTTTTAAATGCTTTGACTGGAAAGTGACACCTGCTCCATTTCTCTTATACCCATTGGTTGGAATTAGTCACATGACCCTACCTGCCTGCTGTGCTATAGGGATGTGCTTCAAGAGCCCAGAAGAAGAGAACCAGATATGTGTGTGCCCGAGAAACCTCACGGCCTGTTAGCTGTGAGAAGCAGGGCTGCAAGATCATGGAGTATCTGGGCTCAAGTGAGCTCTAGAAGGAGCCAGAGCTGAAGGTATGGGAGAGCAGATCTCATAAGAAAACAGAGGAGGTCAGAAAAGGGAGAACGAAGCAAGGAGCAGGAGGCTCTTTGGGTGTGTGTGTGTGAGTGTGAGTGTGTGTGTGTGCAGAAAGTAGGTGCCTTGATCTTGGGCACCTCTCTGCTCTCCAAGTGGCCCTGCTGTGTCCTGTTTCCATGAGAACTCTTGGTCAGTACCCCCAAGCCTCACTCTGAGCTGGAGTGAAGAGATTTTTCTTCCTCCCCTTGCAAAAGAGCTTTGACTCATGCTTGCCAGTTGTACTTCTTGAACACGTAATCCCCGTGAAGGTTGTGGAAGGAAGCTGGACTCTCAAGCAAGTGGAGCTGCCCCAAAGACGACAAACCTCCTAGGGTGAGCTTTTCAGAAGAGCCCAGCTTTCCACCAGCCCCGACCTAACCCAGCCAGTGACGCAGGCTGGCATCGGCCTTGATGCAGTCTAGGCTCCGGAAGACCAGCCCTATGTGCGCATGCCACCCCAGTAATGCTGACGTGGGAGTGCTGAACTGCTCTTGTGCCATGGAGTCCTTCTCAGAGTTATGCTCTTACATGATTTATATATTTTTAATTGTATAAAGTAAAATATGTAGGATTACAAAGGAAACAGATTACACTGAAAAACAGTTATCAAAATATTTAAAAATTGAGGCGTAGTACTCTGTGTACTTATTAGTATTACATTAAAAATCTCTAGTAACAGGTTTAATATTTGTCATAATTTTAGAGTGGTGATGAACAAAAATCACTCTGAAAAATACATGCAACAACTATAACATGATATAACGATATCTTCTCACTTTGTAGGTAACAAAGGAACAGATACCACACGGATACTACTTCAGCTTGTTGCCTACATTTATTACTGACAGATGTGCCAAATTCCCATTGGATGTTTGTGAAAAGAAAGATATTTTTTATTGTTTAGTAAAAATAAATATATATTCTGTTGTTGGTGGAAATAAAAGCATGTTTTTCCCAGCCATGCTCATGGACCGCTTGCATCCTATGACCTCTTGGTGGTTCATAGACCACAGAGTGAGAGTCTCCGACCACGGGGGCCCAGACAGAACCCACACGGGTTTCCTGAGCAGGAACACAGCTAGTGCAGACAAAGTAGACACCTTTTGTTATTCTAAGGCTAAGCAATGAACACTGATTCATACCCGAGGCCAACCAGCTTAAGAGCTGAGTTCTTCTTCCCTAGGAGCACCCTGAGCAGACATGTCTAGATGGGGACTTTTAGTCTGAAGGGGATACTGAGCCAGGAAATAGGAGCTTTGGCCCACTGAGGGGAACAGCCAGTGTCTGAGAGAGGAAGGGGCTGGCCTCAGGAGCAGGGACACAGGGCAAGTGCTGTCCACAATGGTGACCTAGGGTCAAGCTGAGGAGTGAGAGGACAGGAAAGAGGCATGGGGTTCAATTCATGGAACAGCACTTGGGGGTGGGGTCCAAGGCTGCAGTCAATACCTCTGTCACCAAAACCCAAGCCCTAGATTTTTTTTTCTGTGGCTGAAGGTGCCGGAGAAAACGAATGTTGTCCAAGTTTGGAGAAGAACCAAAGTGGTCTGAACACACCGTGATATTAAGAATAAGAAGGCCTGGGCTCTGAGCTCTGTTTCGCCTCTCTGATCAGCTGGGTCACCCAGACCGAGTCATTTTTCTCTCTCTGGGCCTCGGTTTTCTCACCTCACCATAGAAGAGAGAATTGGACTAGATTGACTCATAGGCAAACATTTTACAACGTCAAGATTAGCCAGGAGTACTCCAGCACTGTGACTCCCAATCCTGGCTGCCCAGTGAACTCTCCTGGGGAGCTTCAGAAACATAGTGATGCCAGGTTTATCCCCCGAGTTCTGATTTAATTGGTCTAATGTGGGCTGAGCTTTCCGATTTTTTAAAGCTCCCCAAGTGATTCTACTAGGCAGCCAAGACGGAGAACCACTATGTAGCATAAATTAAGTTACCTGATAGATAGTCTGGGTAGAGGACATCTGGGACAGAGAAAAGGACATCAGGTTCAATAGGACCCAAGAATAAAAATTAAGAGAGCCACATCGGGACATGGGAGGACCCAGGGACAGCAGGGCACAGGGGCTCGGGGTGAGCAGGGAGTGAGGTAGTTTGGCCTGGAGCACAAGGACCAGTCTGTCCTATTAGCTGGGTGAACTTGGGCCAGTTCCTTCCCCTCTCTGAACCTCAGTTTCCTCATCTGTAAAATGACCCCCATGTAAAGAAAGGGAAATAAAAACCAGCATGTGTATTGAATACTCCCTGGACGGCAGTCCTATACTAGGTTCCGTATATACCTTATCCAATTTCCTTCTCCCACTGTACTTGGCCAATGAGGACACTGTTGTTAGAGAGGTTAACGAACCTCCCTTTCTCTATCTCATGTGTCCAAAAGAGGGCTATCAGCTTTAGCAGATAAAAATACAGAATGCCCAATTAAATTCAAAATCTAGATAAACAACGAATACATTTATTTTTTTAGTGTAAATATGCCCCAAATATTGTTTAGGCTGATAGTCCACGTTGGAATCTATCAACCAGGAAGCCTGATACATAAGCTCAGTTTTATTGGGTTGTTTGGCTTCATATTAGTAAGAAGGTTTCTTTTTTAGGGATATTAACTTTCTGACATGTGTCCTAAGTAGTTTTCCTATTTGTGTTTTTTTATTTTATTTTACTTTGTTTATGGTGTTTGTTGTGCAGACGTTTTTAATTTTTATGTTGTCACATGCTCCAATCTTTTTTCTTACTGTTTATAGCATTTGTGCCATGCCTAGAAGTTTCCATCCAAAGATTATACAAATATTCCTCCATGCTTTCTTCTAGTACTTTTATGTTTTATTTTTTTTACACTTAAAGCATCTGGAATTTATTTGCGGGGGATGATGGTTTTTCTTTTTTCTTTTTTTCCCAACTGGCTAGCCAGTTATCCCAATAGCATTCAATAAATTATCTTTTTTTCCCCTCACTCATTTAAAAATACCCTTTATCATCTACTGAATTCTAAGATTTACATGTGTATGTTTCTGGAATCTCTAATCTGTTCCACTAATCTGTCTTTTCTTTTCCTAGTATGAATGACATGGTTGAAATCACTAATTTTAAAACATAAAAACATTCTTGATTTTCTGGGAGGGCTGGTTCCCCCTTGTTTTCTTCCTTTTTAAGGGTTTCCTGGTTATTCTCACTCTTCTATTCTTTCTAATGAATTTAACAAATATTGTATCAAGTATCCAAACCTCTGGTTGAGATTTTAGTGCTGGATTAAATTTTCAGAATAATTTAGGGAGAAAGACCCTCTTAATAGTGTATCTGCTTACCAAGAACAAAGGGTGTGTCTCCATTTAGTCATCCTCTTGATGTTCTTCCGTAGAGGGTAAGCACTTTTCCACAGAATTTCTGCACAATCCTTATTAAATTTATATTCCACTGATATTCATTACATTTTCTATTTGGTTATTGTTTGTACATGTATGAGGTGTTTCAGTAAAAGGGAAGAAGACAGGAATAGCAGGAAAAGAAGGAGAGATAGAGACAAATTTGACCAATGTCATAGTTTTCTCTGAGTCTGTCTTCCTAAGCAATTCCAAAAAAAAAATCAATTTGTTATAGCGCTGTCCTTAAAGGAAAAATCATGTGTTCAGGGAGGCCAGTTTCAAGATTGGGGAGACAGAAGAACCAGAGACAATTCTCCCCACGACTCTAATGGACTTCCTTGCAGGTAATGTGAGGCCTGGAGCAAAAGGCCTGTCCTTCATCTTTGCCCCCGCAAAACCCGGCATTCCATTGGCTCTCAGGGCAAGCCCCGCCCCTTCCGGTGGAGGCCTCCACTTCCTGTGTGAGGGGCCAGTGGTGTTTGGAAATTCTCTTTTTCCTTTTTTCCTCTCTGGGTGCCTTTCATGATGATGTGATCCTCCTCTAAAGGGAGTCTGGCGTCTCCCTGACACACACGTTTGCTTCAAGATTTACATTTTCGATTTCCTTGCCCATTTTCTGACGGCGGACATAAAAGAGAATTGTAAATGTTTAGAAAAATCAAAGTTCTTCTTAGACACCTGCAGTTCCACCAAGTTCGTGTTCACTACTAATTCATGCAAAGAAGAGGCTGATGGAATGAGCTGGAAATATCTGGTCATTTTCTTGCTGAAGTTTTCCAAACCCTATTTCCTCTCCCTCTTGGAGTAGCTTCAAGTTCTCAGGGCAATTTGGAAGCTTGTCAGGCCCCGCTTCCTGCTTGACTTGGGCTGGGGTAGTGAGGGGAGCCCACTCTGGACTCACCTCAGGAGATAAATGTTAGGCAAGGAAGGGTGAGGACAGCAGATGTCGGGCACTGAACTAGACATTCCTGACTCCCACCCCAGCCCAGCACAGGCCGTCTGCTAAGGCCCCACCTCTGTTCCGCCACACTTTTCTGCTTGTTCTTTTTCTTTAGTTTAGAACGTATGGGTTCTTTTGTTGTTGTTGTTAATCCTAACCCAAGGATATATATTTTTTCCATTGATTTTTATAGAGAGTGGAAGGGAGGGGAGAGACAGAGAAACATTGATGTGAGAGAGGCATATTGATTGGTTGCCTCTTGCACACTCCCTGACCAGGGCCGGGGATCCAGCCTAGAACTGAGGCATGTGCCTTTGAATGGAATTGAACCTGAGACTCTTCAGTCTCTGGGTCGATGCTCTAACCACTGAGCAAACCAACTAGGTCTAGGACCTATGGGTTCTAATCTATAGCTCTGGGTTCTGACCCATAGCTCTGCATAGTGCATTCTGGGCTGAGGGGCTTCCAGCTCTTGACAAATAGCAAACATTTAAGTGTTCATTCATTCACACTCAGGAAAGCATCAATTGCATTGTCATTTCCATTGTTTTCAGATGGGAAAAAGCAATTGCAAGGAATCTCAGGACTATCCCTAAAATACTAAGCGGAAATTGAAAGCACTTAAGGATCACAAGTAGGGCCGGTCCTAGACTTATGCTCTTGGCCCTTTAGAAGGGGCACTTGTTGAGGGACATATGAAGTCTAGGATGTCTAGGCTGAGTGATGCTTGTCTGTGGGCTGCTGGAGACCAAAAGCTATAGATTCACATCAGCTGCTTGCACAGTTCTCTACAGCCACTGACTTTCAAGCCACACCATGCCAGACTGCTAGGAGAGGGGCACTCCTAGGTTTCAAGTTCAGGTCACTTTACCTAAAGAAACCCATGCTGGTCCCATTACCATACCTACTACTTGCCATCGGAAATGGAAAACTTCATCCTTTAAAACTTTCAAATGCCCCACCAGCTCTATTTCAGAGAAGTCAAAAATACAATGAATCAAAGGTTTCCCTGGCTCCCACCTTCCAATTATTAGGGAACGAGCCACGTTATAATTTCCCCAGAGCTTTGATGACATTTCTATTAACTTGCCTTCTATTTCAAGGGTGAGCCCTCTTTGGCCATCTGAATCCTATGGGCAGGGACAGAGTAAAGACCCTCCTCTCCAATTCTTTTCCTTGATAATGCAGACTTCTTGGAGTGTTACAGAGAATTTATTTACCAGAAACACCTTTCTAAGAACTGAATTCATACCCTGATCGCACACATTCATAGATGGCCAGCATCGTCAACTGTCTTCACAGCACGGTGTTCCAGGAGGCAACTTGCAAGAGCCCGGGGGTGCTGTTTGCATTGTGCGAGAATTGGGTTGGGTGGTTTCAGATATAACAAGATCTCACCAGGACAGTGAGTTTGGAAACAGGAAGGTTAAAGAGAAGGAAATTCTTTTTTTTTTTAAAGATTAAATATTTCTGCATTTTATTTATTTTTTATTTTTAAAATATATTTCTTTATTTCTTTATTGAGAGGAAGGGAGAAGGAGAGAGAGAGATAGAAACATCAATGATGAGAATCATTGAGCGGCCGCCTCCTGCATGCTCCCTACTGGGGATCAAGCCCGCAACCCAGGCATGTGCCCTTGGCCGGAATCGAACCTGGAACCCTTCAGTCCACAGGCTGACGCTCTATCCACTGAGCCAAACTGGCCAGGGCGAGAAGGAAATTCTGGACAAGGACTCAGCTCTCATCCCTGGGACAATTCACAATGGTCTCCCTTTTTCTTTGGCTCACTTACACACCATTCATAGATCTCAATTAAGTGCAAACTTCTTACCCTTCGACCCAGCCTATAAAAATGAGAACATCTGGGAATTCCAAGGCAGGGTGGTAGGGGAAACGATTTCATGGGCCCTCGCCCTCTCCCAACCTCGTAACCTTTTATTGCTTCACAGTTCATTGTCTCACTCTTTCCTCCACCTCCCACCACAGGCCTTTTGCTCACACAGGTCCTATGGGACACGTCATCTAGGGAAGGATTCATGTTCTTTTGGAATGGCCACTGGACAATGATCACCTCAATGAAATGCCTGGCTGGGACTATCAATCCTCCCTCCCCCATCCCTGCAACATGGAGCAGTTTCAAGGCTTGCCACAGCTAGGGCTTGGGGGTCTCTCCTTGATTTCTGCTTCTCATCTATTGTACATTCCCCAGAACAATCTGGGGATGGGAGCCAGGTAGCAACAATGCAGCAAGATTCTGAGATGAAAAGATAATTGAAAAACCCCAGGAAGTCCAGTCCCTTTGGCCCCAAGTTCACATATGGTCAGCACATTAGAGACCTTGTCCAAAAGGACCAGCTTGGGACACAGGGTGGAGGTGATTTCTCTCCTTAACTCAGACTACCTTCCCCCACAGAATCAGGCAACCCGGACTCAGTGAACGCCCGGTTTGTTGCAGGCTTGACCATATCACAGGTTTCGACCCAACCTGATGTTCCTTCTAGAACAGTCCACACTCTAGGAGATAAAGTAGCTGTCTTCATGAGTGATGGCTTCCAGACCCAACAAAAAGAAACTCATGTGTTTGAAATGCCTGCCATTCTTCTCCATTTCACCATAAAGTAGCCAATTTAATTTTGCACAATACTGTTTGATAACAACCATGTGTGTGTCTTCTGTATTTATACACTCAGGAAAGGACCTACTTGGTCATTGTGAGATAATTTCACAAGAAAAACGGAACCAGATGTGACTCCGTTTTATTTGGCTCTTCAAACTCAAGCAATCTAATTCCCAGGGTCAGCCTTTGCTTGGGTTTTCAGTTACCTTCCCAAAGAGGATCCTCTTACACTACAACCTTTGCTTTTCCAAGGTTCCTGACAAGCAGGAGTGGGCAAAATATTTTAGGGAGTTGGTTCTCAGCTTAGCACTTTCCAACATTTCCAGGCTAGAGATTCAGTGGAATGGAAGTTTCCTCTTTGGGAATGGTACAGTCTGTCCAGTAGTAGGCTTATCCACTTCAATTAAACCATTCTTCCGACTACCTGGAATATTCAAGCACTTCAGTTCGGAAACACAAGGTCAAATTGTGCTAAGATGACGCGTTCAAAACTCCAAAACGAGGTAGTTGGGCAGGACATCAGAGAAGGGCAGACTTTTCTCTCTTTTCATCTTTTTGTTTCCATCCCAGCGTGTGCCGGTATGCCTGCCATGTACAGTGGTTCAACTTGTGCCCTGTACCTCAGGGCTCAGCCAAGGGGACGCATGGGGGCTGAAATCCAGTCCAAGGCTATCGTAAAAACATGTGCCCCACACAGCATAGAGTATAGCTACCCGGAGGAAGAGACACCTCTCCCGCCTCCCCCACTCACTGCTCACCAAACTGGCAGCCCCAGTGGGGAAGGCACCTGCCCAGAAGAGGTGCCTTTTTCTGAGAAGCTGTTTGTGCTACAGGTGCCCTTGCACACTAGTAACAGCCTGAGATGTGACTATGAAAACACCAAAGTATGTCATCCACTCGGACCTGCGTACTTTTCAATAGACCACAGTCCTGTATTCTGCCCTGACATTGGAAGGCCCCAAGGTAAGTCACCAGGAGAGGCTTTAGACCCAAGATAGTAGCTGCGTGGCACTTGTGCCATTACGTTTCCTATGACAGACATCACTAATCAATCCCAGAATTCTTTCACGCTGAGCCCACATGAATCTCGCAATCCTCCTCCACCCAGCGGAGCACTCTCCTCCATCTCTACCCATTGGCTAGAGTTGAAGTGCCAGAGGAAGCCTCTGTGCCATCAGCCTCAGTCAGCATTGCCACAATAATGCTACATGGTAGACCACCACAAAACTCAATGGCTTACACCGAGAATTATTTATTCTATCCACCCATCCTGGAGGCAGCCGGGGTTTGGCTGGTCTAGGGTGGATCAGGCGAGGAGTGCGCTGCTTCGAGCTGTGGGCCAGCTGGGCTCGGCTTCTCGCTGTGGGTTGGGCTCAGGCCTGCTCTGGGGCCCATGCTGGAGGGTCAGTCGCTGGCCAGAGGATATTCTTTTCATGTCAAGACCAGAGGCACAAAAGGACATACAAGCACATTTTTTGTCTTGCCTATGTCACATCCATTAATATTTTATTGGCCAAAGCAAGTGATGTGGCCGAGCCCACAGTCCAGGGGCAGGAAGTATGCCACACCCACTCTAAGACCAAAGCAACGTTGAGGAGTGGTGCGCAAGCATTGGGGCTACCAAACCATCTCTGTCCTAAGCAAAGGGGGTGGGTAGGGTCAGACTACATTTGGTGTGCTGCCCCTACTTGGCTGGTGCCCCTTTAAATCCACCTTCCCTAGCCAGACAATCTCCCTCTTGGCCCAGGTGGGTGGATTACAGAGAGAGATGAACTTCAGAGCCCAAGATACAGAGATAGAGTGGCTCTTTAGGTAGCCTGGGCCAGTGAACCTGGTGATTAATGGTAATGAACCTGGACCTGAGACAGGTGCTTGCTCGAGGAAGTGGCTGCCCACAAACAAGAGGGCCAGGTGGATTCAGGGAGGGAGGGCTTCAAGGTGTGTGATTTGGAAGAAACGAGAGAGTGAAGTAGAAAGAGCAGAAGGGTGGCAGCTTAGAACAGAGGAACCCTGACTGGAAGTGAGCACAGGCCATGGGAACCCCTGCTGACCCCCCGAGGCGTTTCCTTTTCACTCGTCAGAATCAAAGCATCCCTTTAGGGCGTGCCATCTTATCGCCATCATCAAAGGCTAACCCAGAACATCACAGAGCCAAGGCGCTGCTTCCAGGAGTTCCCGATCTGAGGCACACAGACACCAGCACTAGGGAGTAAAATAGAAACAAAGAACCAAGACGTGCAAAGCAGACAGGTGGAAAAGGGGTTCCAACTGTAGATAAAGGAAAGCAGGGATCAATCCAGGCAGGCTTCCTGGAGGAGAGGGCACTCAGAAACTCTCTCTGAAAGTCCTGCCATCCCAGAACAATGGCATGATTTAATAGGGGCCATGGAAGTAGAACTTGGGTGTGGGGAGAGAGGGCATTGACTGTGGGGTAAACTGAGGGGAGGGAAGTGGAGAGCTGAGTGTGGACATGGATGCATGGAGAGGTCTGTGAGCAGTCAGTCTTACACAACTCCATGGATGGTCCAGAGCTTTGCACCAACCTGACAAAGGGGCTTTAGAAGGGTTTGTGAGGATTTTTCTAGAAAAGTCTAGTTGCTGCCCCCCCACCTTTTTAACTTACAAAGGTGGATAGAAAAAGAAAAAAGTGATGGGAAGATTTGTGACCTCCCAATCAGACATCTCAGTAAGTGGAATTAGGAAGAAGAGGGGTCACCAAGTCTATATACATCCTCTCCCACATCAAAGCAAATCTAAGTTGCCTACCCTCCTGGGTCTGCAATTTTGGGGAACGAACCCCTATCAGGCCAGGCTCTATGATAAGTACCTCACATATCACAGCCACCCTGTGGAGCAAGGACTATTACTATCCCCTTTCCCAGATGGGGAAACTGAGTCTTCATGAAGACTCATTAGTTGTCCAAAGCCACACGGTTAGAGAACGGCAGTGCTCGAAATTAAACCCAGGCCCTCTGACCTGGGAACCCACATCCTCATCACTATATGATGCTGTTTCTAAGAGGGGTCACTTGCTTTAAAGACAACAGACCCCGAATTCCCTTACTCAGGCCCAGCCAGAGCTCTAGGAGTCCTTTTCCAGTCAGGCTATGAAGATTTCAGCCATCCTGAAAATGGGCGTGGCCTCGTTTTCCACACTGTACCCCAGAGTGTGTGTACTAAAGCAACCAGGACCCGAGGGAGCTCAAAGTGGCCCCTTGCTGCAAAGTCCTGGCACATTTCCCTTTGGAGATGACGTGGTGGTGACAGCAAGGGGAGATGGGAGAAATCTGTGCTTCCCTTTCAAGCCAGGTTAACCGAGTGTGGCTCATGGGCAGGTCAGTCATTGATTTTCCTGTCCTCTCCTGAGAGCGCTGCCATAGTTACATGGATAAAAGCCGAGGAATAAAGACAGAATTGAATGGTCCAGGTTGAAAGGAAACGTTTGAAACAGGTTAGAAGACTCCAGTCGGGGGTTGGTTTGTAGGGTGAACCGTCTGCTACTTGACAAGATGGCCAGCATTGTTTAGATGTGGTTGAGAGGGAGGGGGAGGTTGTATAATTATCATTCCTTCCAAAAGCTGAAAGGAAACCACTGGCTTTTGTCTTCCTTTTTTTTTGTTGTTTGGTTCTTGCTGCCTATACCTGCTGTTCTGCAAGTTTGACTTTGAGCTTGGATTTTCTAAAAGCATTTATGGTTTTGCTTCTCTAACGTCAAGTTCAACACAACCCACACACTCAAGTTTTATTGATGCTAAGCCTTCCATTGGGCAAAGAACTGGCTCAAAAATCACCCCAGAGGGCCTGCCAGTGTTAAGATAGGCTGGCACAAAGAAAGCTGTGCTATGTGAATGTGGGGCCAAGCACACCATACCCTGCCCGGGGTCCCCCGGGACCATTCCTGGGAGAACTGTCTCCCAGTAGAGATCAGTCCAGAGCTTCCGGGAAGGTAAATCATCTTCGGTAAAAAAGAAAGTAGAAGAAAGTGGTGGGATTGCAAAATAAGAAACCTCCATTTACATCTACAGACACTCTTTGAGTGCCTCTAAGGTGGCAGGAAGCCAGGTAAATAACGCAAAGAGCCATATCCACGTGAGCCACGTGGCATGAGAACCTCAAGAACTAATCTGAGCAAGAGGAAAGAAAACAAATGGGCACCCCGGGGTGTCTTTCCAGGCCAAAGGACTAAAGGCTTTGCATGGGATCAGTGAGGAGAAAGAATTCTATGTGCGAAACCTTGTGCCGGCTGCTGAAAGCATCCCTCTAGTCCAGCCTTGGGCAAACTACGGCCCGCGGGCCGGATCCGGCTGTTCTATCTGGTTCCCTTGCTCTCCCCTACGCTCCTTTACTTTGAATTTATATTAGTTCACACAAACACTCCATCCATGCTTTTGTTCCGGCCCTCCGGTCCAGTTTAAGAACCCATTGTGGCCCTCGAGTCAAAAAGTTTGCCCACCCCTGCCTAGTCCCACATGACTCCTGGAACAGACTTCCCACTCAGCTGGCATAGCCAAGCTGTAGATCATCCTTGGGTCCACCATCAGTGCAGCACAGAACAGAAGGTGATTTTCCAATGTGGGAAGGGGCATAAGGTCTCGGGATAAACAACAGCTTGTTGCCAGGTTAAAGATTTAGTCCGAGCAAAACTACTTGGTCCATCGGGGCCAAGACAACCCCCCACTCTTGGCCTCCTGACCACAGTTCTCACTTGCTAACCAGCCCAGGTGCGTGTTAACTCACTGTTGTTTTCTTTGTCTTCCAGGTTTCTTACCACACAGAAGGACTTTTGCTTCCGGTTCTTTCTCGCTAACCTCTGCTGTGATCCCCATTTGGGAAATAACAGCTACTTTTCAGCCCTTACTTAGCTGGGGAGACCCAGAGATCTGTGAGAAGTCACCAAAGTCCCCAGAGCTCAGCTGTCCAGATCACCTTGCAGATCAAGCCAAGATTTGGGGGTGAGTGGAAATGAGAGCACTTGTGCAGCCCAATGTGTGTGTGTGTCGGCGGGGGAGAGGCGGGGGTAGGGCTCTGAGATGCACACGAGTCCCAGGGCCACCTGCCTGGTTGGAAGGAGAGCCGTCTGTGCTCTGCAGATGGTGTGTCCACATCGCAAGGGCAAGGGTATTGCTTTTGCACTTTTCACCGGTAGCAGAGGCTGCTAATAGCCCTTCTCACCTACATTCTGAGGAAGAGGAGTCTCTCTTAACCCCCTTTTTAAGCTGGGCATGTGGCCTCAAGACTACGTTGACCATCGTCCCTTGCAGTTGACTAAGGCAGTGGTTGGCAAACTGCGGCTCACGAGCCGAGCCGTGGTTTGCCGCTCTGTTGACTAATGAGTTTGCCGACCACTGACCTAGACTCTCGATTCCAATAATTACAGGCTGTTGTTGTTCCTTATGATTAAGCTCCTATCTCAGTGGTCGGCAAACTCATTAGTCAACAGAGCCGCAGTTTGCCGACCACTGGACTAAGGTAACGAGGGATAGACTACAGTATGTGCTAATGCTGCGGCTATTCTCAAAGGAAGGCAGTACACGCTTTCCTTTCCTGCTGACTGGAATGCAGACACGATGGCTGGAACTAAAGCAACACTTTTGGTCCATGAGGACAAGGGCCATACCAGAGGGCAGTAGTCCTCAAACTTTTTGGTCTCGGGACCTTCTTTACACTCTCAGACATTCTTGAAGATTACCAAAGGGCTTTTCCTTGTGTTGTTTATATATAGCCTTCAGAGCAACAGCATCACACATCATGTAACCTAGGACATTGCGCTGTACTCACCCTTCAGAGGGTGAGAGTGAAAAGATAGTTGAGATCTTAGTATTACATAAAAACAGTTTTTTTAATTTAATAAATCTTTATTGTTCAGATTATTACTATTGTTCCTCTTTTTTCCCCCCATAGCTCCCCTCCACCCGGTTCCCCCCCCCCATCTGCCCTTAACCCCCCCCCACTGTCCTCATCCATAGGTGTACGATTTTTGTTCAGTCTCTTCCCGCACCCCCCATATCCCTTTCCCCCCGAGAATTGTCAGTCCACTCCCTTTCTATGCCCCTGATTCTATTATATTCACCAGTTTATTCTGTTCATCAGACTTTTTATTCACTTGATTTTTAGATTCACTTGTTGATAGACATGTATTTGTTGTTCATAATTTTTATCTTTACCTTTTTCTTCTTCTTCTTCCTCTTCTTAAAGAATACCTTTCAGCATTTTATATAATACTGGTTTGGTGGTGATGAACTCCTTTAGCTTTTTCTTATCTGTGAAGCTCTTTATCTGACCTTCAATTCTGAATGATAACTTTGCTGGGTAATCTTGGTTGTAGGTTCTTGCTATTCATCACTTTTTTGAATATTTCTTGCCACTCCCGTCTGGCCTGCATAGTATTGTTGAGAAATCAGCTGACAATCATATGGGTGCTCCCTTGTAGGTAATTAACTGTTTTTCTCTTGCTGCTTTTAATATTCTCTCTTTGTCTTTTGCTCTTGGCATTTTAATTATGATGTGTCTTGGTGTGGTCCTCTTTGGATTCCTTTTGTTTGGGGTTCTGTGTGCTTCCTGGACTTGTAAGTCTATTTCTTTCACCAGGTGGGGGAAGTTTTCGGTCATTATTTCTTCAAATAGGTTTTCAGTATCTTGCTCTCTCTCTTCTTCTGGCACCCCCATAATTCGGATGTTGGTATGCTTGATGTTGTCCCAGAGGCTCCTTACACTATCTTCAAGTTTTTGGATTCTTTTTTCTTTTTGCTTTTCCGGTTGAGTGTTTTTTGCTTCTTTGTATTTCAAATCTTTGACTTGATTCTTGCAGTCCTCTAGTCTGCTGTTAGGTCTCTGTATAATATTTTTTATTTCAGTCAGTGTATGTTTAATTTCTAGTTGGTCCTTTTTCATATCCTTGAGGATCTCACTAAATTTATCGGCCTTTTCTAGGATATTCTTGAAAAACCTTATAACTGTGGTTTTGAACTCTATATCCAGTCGTTTGCTTTCTTTCATTTGTGATCTGTTTCTTTGTCTCCCCATTTTCGCTGCTTCCCTGAGTTGGTAGAATAGCTTTGTGTGCTAGGTGTCCTATAGGGCCCAGTGGCTCAGCCTCCCCCAGTTACCTGAGGTGGACACTTTTGGTGCACCCCTTTGTGGACTGTGTGCACAGCCTTGTTGTAGTTAAGTCTTGATTGTTGTTGGTATCACTGGGAGAAATTGACCTCCAGGCCAATTGGCTGTGAGGATCAGCTGTGTCTACGCTGGGAGGACTTCTGTGCTGGAGACACCCTTATGAGACAAGACTTGCAAAATTGCAAAAGCCTCTGTGCTCAGCTTGGATGGGGCGGAGTCTCAGGGCGGAGCAGACAGCCTTGGCTTCCCGTCAGCCCTGCCCTATGAGGCCCCTGGGTCTCAGTGTCCCTCGGTAATCACTGCAAGCACCTCTGAGAGAAAGCCGCCCTCGAGTTTTGCCCACTGCCAGATAGTCCAGTTTCTCCCCGAATGAGTCTGGGTTCCCAGAAACTCACCTGGAACTGGAGTTCAGCACAGTTGGGAGCTTCCGTCTCCCTCCCGCTTTAGAAAGCCAGCCACGCACTCAGCTGCCTGTGCACTCAGCAGTCAGCCCTCTCTGCGCGTGCGCACCTCCAGACCTCTACCTTCTGCAGCTCCCCTGAGTCTCAGTGTGCTTTCTTTTCTCCTGACAGTCCAGATTCCCCCCAAATGAGTCTGGGTTCCCAGAGTTTCATCCGGGACTGGAGTTCAGCGCAATCGGGAGCTTCCGTCTCCCTCCTGCTTGGGAAAGCCAGCCACGCACTCAGCCGCCCGTGCACTCAGCCTCCCATCCTCTCCGCATGTGAGTCTCCGTACCTCAGCCTTTTGCAGCTCCTCTGAGTCTCAATGTGCTTTCCTCTTTCCTTCTAGTTGTAGAATTTCCACTCAGCCAGCTTTCCTGTGGTTCTGGATAGTGTCTGTTTTGTCTTTTAGTTATAGTTTTGATGTTGTGCGAGGCAGCAGTTTAGGTGTTTACCTATGCCGCCATCTTGGTTTTCTTCCTACATAAAAACAGTTTTGATCTCACAGATTTCATGAAAGGATCCTGGGGACCCCCATTCTAGGTCACAGCAGAGCGGTGACCTAGAAGGTGTCTAAGTCTTGGAGGAATTTGTGGAGCGAGTGAACACCATGTGTAACATAGACAGTGACCCTCCCAACTTTTCGTGTAAGAAAAATGAAATTAAGCTTTTCTATTGTTGAAGATGCTGCTATTTGGGGTCTTTTGTTCCTTGTGGAGAAATCTAGTCCCAAAGAACATACTCTCTTTGGAGGTTTAGGGGGATGCATTCTGGGACGGTGGCCCCATTCTGATTTCCCTCTCCCAGAGGCTAAAAATAACACGTGCATTCTCGTGCAATTGGGCAATGTTGTTTTTTTTAAGGCAAAAATTTTCGGGAAGACACCCCTCTTCTCCTTTGTCAGTTCTTAAGCAAAAATTATCATCTTCACTTTAACTTACACAGCGAGGGGGGGCATCGATGAAAAGCCTGAGCCACATGATTCGTCTTGCTTTGGAGTCACCCTGCCTTGTACTAGTAAGCATTGCCCCTGAGTATAAAAGCACCAAGGAGCCAGTGGTAACATGGATCTTCCCAACATGCCAATGACATAGATGGCATTATCCCCATTCTGCAGATGAGGAAACTGAAACATGAAGGAGCCGGCCAATTATTATATGACTAGAGGCATGGTGCACAAAATTTGTGCACTGGGGGGGTGTCCCTCAGCCTGGCCTGCACCCCCTCCAATCTGGGACCCCTCAGGGGATGCCTGGCTGCCGGTTTAGGCCCAATCCTGCAGCAGACATCCCTCTCACAATCTGGGATTGCTGGCTCCTAACCACTCACCTGCCTGGCTGC
This sequence comes from Plecotus auritus, assembly GCF_963455305.1. Lineage (NCBI taxonomy): Eukaryota > Metazoa > Chordata > Mammalia > Chiroptera > Vespertilionidae > Plecotus > Plecotus auritus. The sequence continues at coordinate 17,747,755 of NC_137774.1, forward strand.
CTGATTGCCCCTAACCACTTCTGCCTGCCAGGCTGATAGCCCCCTAACCACTCCCCTGCCGGCATGATTGATGCCTAACTGCTCCCCTGCAAGCCCAATCGCCCCCAACTGCCCTCCCCTGCTGGCCATCTTGTGACGATGTGGGGGCAGCCATCTTGTGATGCAAGGGTGTGAGGGTCAATTTGCATATTACCACTTTATTATATAGGATAGTGTTTTCCATCGTCAAAGCATCCCTGTTCGTTAACTGGCACATCCGCCCCGTAAGCCCATAAAGCAGGCGGGTGTGCTTGTGCTCCTAGGCAAGCAGCCCTGTGCCTGTTATGGATCCTGAACTCATTCATATTCTGCCCGCAGCCCCTGGAGCTTGTGGTGAATGTAGAAGAGAGGGGAGTGGGCATGTGGAGAAGGAAAACAGCTTCCTCCAATTAGAACGTCCAGTGGGACCCTTTCTCCACTCCTCCTATGAACTCCTCTCTCAGAATCTGATGCCAATTATATTCCGGACAGATCCTACGGCTGCTGTCTCCTCCAAGACGGGTCTTACGTCAAGATCTATGGAACACAGCTGCTGGACCCAACACGCTTCCAGCATCGTCCTGTGTCCCCGTGGAATCTCTTTCTGTTTTCTTTTTCTTCTTCTTTTTTTTTTTTTTTTAAATCCTCACCTGAGGATATTTTCCCATTGATTTTTAGAGAGAGTGGAAGAGAGAGGGAAAGACAGAAATATCGATGTGAGAGACACACATTCGATTGGTTGCCTCCTGAACACGCCCAGACCAGGGCCCAGGCCAGGGAGGAGCCTGAAACTGAGGTACGTGCCCTCTACTGGAATTGAACCCGGGATCCTTTGTTCCACAAGCCGATGCTCTATCCACTGAGCCAAACCGGCTAGGGCTGGAGTCTCTTTTTGAAGAAGGACTAAGACCATTCCATGGCCCCTCAACCTCTCAGAAGACATTTTCACGAGGTTTGAACTAGACTAAGAGGGGGAGTAACAGCAGAGTCATTCAGGGGACAGGCGAGCAAAGCGGGTCCAGAAACTTCCAGTGGCTGGCGATGGGGTGCAGGGTGCCATCCTCACGTGCCCTTCTTGGCCCTCTCTTTTGTCCCTGGCTCTTCCAACAGCCAAGTTGGAATCAAACATCCAAGAGAAAACTATTCTAAACCACTAAACCACACAGTTCAAGGACAATGTGTTCATGATTAAGAAAAGATTTTTTTGCTGCTTAAACTGAAATCCCAACACATGTTAAATGCATGGAGGAACAGACAAAAGAGAGCTGGAAGCGTGAAACACTTCGCTTTTAAAAGTATGCAGAGTTCTAAGAAGATGTTCCTGCTCGGGTATCTTAAATACTTGCTTGATGATAATGGACAGTCACGGGAGAGCGAGAAAAATGGTTGGAGGAACATTTCCTTGGCCAGAGCGTGCCAGGCTGCTTTGTTTGTTAATACTTTTCAGGAATCGGGAAAGATCGGTGCAGTATCTCAGTATGCAACCCTCATGGGAAGAATCAAAACTCACCAGTTGTCTCACAGGCACGAGATTGGACACAAGTTCTGTATAGAAAGAGGGGATGGCCCAGGAGACGGTAGCTCAGCTCCCCCTCAGTCTTAAACTCCGAGAATAACTAACTTTCCGTGAAGGACCAGTCCATTCACTGACCCAGATAAACATAATTAAAAATGTCCTTTGACCTTGAGTTAAGATTTGCCAAAGCCCTGCCCTTGAATAATTTACCAACATGCCGGCAGGACTTTCCCTCTCTTCTTCCTTTTTTCTTTCTTTCCCTTCTGTCTTTTCTTTCCTCTCTTTCTTTTTATTGCTTCTTTTCTTTTCTTCTCTTTTTTCTTCCCTCCCTGTCTGTCCCTCCCACCCAGCCTCCCTCCCTCCCTCCCTCCCTCCTTCCTTCCCTCACCTTTGTTTTTCCTTCTTCCCTGCACTCTTTCTTTTCATTCTCTCTCTTTTCTTCCTGTTTTCCCATGGTTCCTCCTTTCAACAATTCTGTTTCTTCCTCTCTCCTTTCTTCCTTTGCTTTCTTCTTTCCTTTTTTTCTTCTGTTTCTCTCCTTCTTACCTTCCCATGTTTAAATCTTTCTCACTTTCCTTTGTCTTCCTCTGTTTCTATTACTTTTTTCTCTTCCTTCCTAATTTTCTTTCTTTCATTCTCTCTTTTCTTACCTAGTTTTCTTTAAAAATTGCTGGGTATGTGGGCGAAATTCTTCCCTCAAATTGGCTCCATGTAATACTTATTCATTAACTCCAAGCTCGGAAAACAAAAAGTTTACAGTCCTGTCTTATTTCCGAGGCAATAAAATGCCTTGCTAGAACAGAACTTAGTAGAAAACGTTCAACGTACCCCCTACTAGTGCTTTCCTTGCAAAATTTTTCTGCGCAAGCTGCTTCTTCTTCAAAAAAAAACGCACCTCAGAAGCCTCATTAATAAAAGCCCAATGTATTTATGGTGTCAAAATATGTGTGTTTTTTTTTTTAAAAAAGCCAAAAGCAACTGTTACACAAGTTGCCTCATTATCATTAATCTAGCATCCTGCCTTTTATGTGTCATTTCTTTACACAATATACCATCATTGATGACTTTCAGCAAATACATGATGGCAAAGGGTCCCGCTCGGCAGAGGCAGGCTTTGAAAAGGATATGCTAATTTCCAGGGAGCAAGGGAACATCAAAACGGTGCCAGCAAATAGCCAAGGGACTCTCAGTGCTTAATACCCTGCAGAAGGGCTCTATCTCCTCGCACAACGTGTATCCGAGTATAAACAGGAAATAAATCAGCCCGAGCATCAAAGCGGCACTGGCCACGGCTGTAATTTCAGGTCAGGCTTAATAAAGGTTATCTGCAGTCAGCTCATCAAACAAAGGGGCGCATGTTTGAAAGGGCCATTTGATAATGCCCATGTACGGGGCGCTATCAAAGAGATCCCACCCCTGGCTCAGGACCCCCTCGGAGTCTGTGCACCAGCGTGACTCCTCCCACCCCCACCCCCACCCCCACCCCTGGCACTGTTTGCAAGGCTGTTTTCATGCCCTCATTTTTCCACGATTCTAATTGGGCGGAGATCAGCTTATCTGAAGTTGGCCTACTTTTATGCAGGCCTTGATTTCAAATGTATATGTGTGTGAATATAAAAAATGGGAAAGAGTCTGGAAAACACACACACAAAACAAACAAACCCTGCCATACTACCCAGATCCACAGCCAAGCAAAGGAGAGTTTCCATAAAAATGCTTGGTGCCTCCAGCAGCGTAAGCCCAGGCTAAGTCCAGCGGTTCCGTTCATGGCTTTGCACCAGCGCGTGAACTTGGGAGCAACCACGAGAAATCACCCTTCCCCTGCTTATTAGTCAGTAGCCCAGTCTTCTGAGGGTCTGGCTTCGGTGCCAAGCATGGCTCTCGGTATTCCCCAGTCGGCTGATGAACAGGAGAAGGAATCCGACCTTCTCTCCTCTCTGTGCTGAACATAAATGCTTTTGACAGTCATAAGCCTGGAGGCGCACAGACACGGAACAGAAGGCCCACCCTTCAGGGCTGACTCGGGCTTGTCCTGGGAGCCATTCTGCTGACCTGGGTAACACCTTGATCCCACGGCCCCATACTGACCACCCCCCATCTAGCCCTGACTTCTCCCCGCAGCCCTCACTTCCTACCTGAGAGGGGAACCCTCAATGTTTGCAAGTCATATACACCATTCAGCTCCTCCCAGCGATGGCCACACAGGCGCCAGGGGACAGATGGGCACCTGAAGAGCAGTCCCTGCCCCTTCTTCTCACCAGGGGAGGAGGAGGCAAAGGCCAAGGGTCATCTGCTCCCCTGGGGCCCGAGTGAGTCTCTGATTATTCCTCCCTTCCAGGCATTTCCCACAAAATTCAGTGTCCCTCCATGTGGGGTTGGGGGGACAGGAAGAGATAAACCAAAGAACTTATATACTTATATGCATGGCCCATGGACACGGGCAATAGGGTGGTGAAAACCTGGGGGATGGGGTGGGTAGGGGTTGGAAGGAGGGTGGTAAAGGGGGAAGAATGGGAGATATGTGTAATACTATCAACAATAAAGATATAGATATACACACACACACACATATATATACACACACACACACACACACACATACACACATATATACACACACACACACACACATATATACACACACACATACACACACATACACACACATATATACACACATATATACACACATATATACACACACATATACACACATACACACACATATACACACACATATACACACAAACACACACACACATATACACACACACATACACACACACACACATATAATTTAAATATCCCACGGGCAATTTCCCAGTTCAGTTTGCTCCATGAGGGTGTGGGAGTGGGGTGGGTAGGGGAGTCTCTAGCTGGGGACACCCACAATTTTAACTGGTTCTCCCCACCTCACAGTACCCCAGTTCCCAACTCTTAGCGCCCCATCCCCCCACCCCCAGCAGGGAATTCCTGCTTTTCCTCAGACCTTGACCCCAGCACCTCTGCAGACCCCAGGGAGAAGGGAGGGGCCCTTTGGGCCATCGCCTGCAGCCCATCCATCTCAGCCGGTCAGGCAAGGCCCGGGCTGCGTCTCCCCCAGCCCCCAGCTGTCGCCACGACAGGCCTCTGTGCCGTGGGGGTGCAGGCAGGCCAGATGCTGGTGGCCAGGGCAAGAAGGGTCAGCGCCACGGCTGGGACAATGCCATATGCCAAGGCCCACAGCTCGGGGCTGACTCAGCCAACAGTTGCCCATCGAGACCTCTCCAGCTCATTGTTGAAGCAGCTGGGGGGCAGGGGGCGTTGCGTGCTTTGTTGAGAGATATTCTGCCTTTTTCATCTCTTCCCTGGTCCTCCAGCCCCCAACAAAGGCCTGACTATGCCCAGCCCAAGCACACCACATGGCGAGGAGCCGGGGCTACGTGAGAGCAATGCCGATGGGCTGGAGTCCCAGAGTGGAATCTCCTGCTCCCACGACGGTTCACACCTGCCTTCCCCTCCCCTCCAGAACCCAGAATCCAGGCCCCACCAGCAAAACTCAAACTTGACAGATTCCCACAACACAAGCAACCCAACCCATCCGAATTCCACACCCGCCCTGTAATCTCTCCACCCTTATATTCTGTGTGTAGGAATCTGATAAAACAAAAAAGCAATCACTCCCACAAACAATGCGGGCAGCACCATCCATTCAGGATAACAGATCAAAGCACCAAGGACAAACGGAGCCATAAACATCAATCTCAAACCCCCAAGACCTTTACCCCTGGATCTCACCCCACCCAGAACCCGCAGTGTGCGCAGAGGCGGTGTGGAGGGTGGGATGACTTTCAGCACCAGTGTCATTCCTGGCGGCCGAGCCAGCCATGGGAAAAGTTCAAGGCGAAACAAGCGTGTCAAAGTCAGTTTTGAGAGGCTTGCTTGGAACTGGAGTCAAGCTTTTCGCTTTTCCCTTTCTTGTAACTTCCCTTTCAGCCAGGAGGGAGGCGTGCCCGGCTAACAGGCGGGCTTGTGCGGGTGGAAGCCGAACACCATTCTTTTAAATTTCATTCACTCAAAGAGTATTATGGAGGGATTTCTTTTCACAGAAGCACAAAACCCACCCTGTCTTACATGAATGTAATATTCTACCCTTCCAAGGAGCTATTAATGGCAAGTGAGCCTTCTCTATGCCCTATGTCAGTTTCTTTGGGGACTCACAGCGACGCCTGGATAGACCAGGCTTTGGGTTCAGCTCTGCCATGTATTAGCTGTGTGGGGCTTGACTTCCTCTTCCATAAACCTCATGGGATTGCTCTGGGGAGGAAGTTGTCAAGAATCACAACGCCAAGTTCATTGAGTCCTTAGTACGGACCAGGCGTGGTAGTAGGCACATGCACTTTTCTGGTTTCATCCTTTCCACCACACTGTAAGGTGGGTGCTCTCATTATTTACATTTTACAAGTGGAGAAACTAAGGCACAGAGAGGTCAAGCAAGTTGCCCAAGGCCACACAGCTGCCTAACGGTGCAATTGAGATTTGAACTCAGACAAAATATACAAATTATAATGTGGGAGGGAACAGTAAAAGAAATCTGAACATGTGCTCTCGGATGCAGTAGCCACAAGTGAACAGCACAGACAGAAAGGCCCACCGTTGCAGAGCATTCTTCTGGACGTGCAGGTTAAACAGCAGCTGTCAAACTTTTTCAGCAGTGGAAAATGTTTACTTTTCCCTGATAAAGTCTTTTTTTAAAAAAAAATTTTTTTTATTGATGTTTTAGGAAGAGAGAAAGGGAGAGGAGAGAAACATCAATGTGAAAGAGAAACATCCATTGGCTGCTTCCTGCAAGCCCCCTACCTTTGCCCTGATCAGGAATCAAACCAGCAACCTTTAGGTGCCCGGGATGATGCCAAACCACTGAGCCACACCGGCAGGGCTCTAATAAAATCTTATATATGAAGCTTCAATGTGCCGAATAGATAAAAGTGCCATTTAATGTAATTGGTATTAAGGTATTTTACAAAGTCAAATTAATGGCATTTGCTACTAACACAGTGAGGACCATACTATTTTATATATGTAAAATTTATGCCACTTACTTTCAAACATTTTCATTGTGAAATATCATATACGCGCGCGCGTGCATACACACACACACACACAGCATAGGCCAGAAATGTACAGTTTAATGAATAATGAGGAAGTTAGGCACCCGTGTAACCACCACCCAGGCCAAGAAATTGAACTTGGCAGGATTTGAGACCCTCTCCGACTCCACCTCTTGCCCGTGACATCCCCTTCCATCTCCCAGAGGTTACCAACCATCGGGAGGCTGTCTCCATGGATGAAAACAATGTCACCTCGAGGGTGACAGGTATGAGATGAGCCCATGCGTTAAGAATCATTTCTACATTTTTAAACGATTGGGGAAAATCAGAAGAACACTATTTCATGATACATGAAAACGCATGAAGTTCAAATGCCAGGGCCCACAATAAGGCTTTATGAGAACAAAGCCACGCTCCCTCTTCTGCGCATTCTCTGTGGCTGCTTTTCTGCCACAAGGCAGAGGGGAGACATTAAGACAGAGACTGTATGTCCCACGAAACCGAGTCTCTGGCTTTAGATTTCCTATCGGCCCTTCGCAGGAAAAAGCTTGCCTGTCCCTGTTCCAGATGACAATCCATTCCTAAACCAGCCTCAGCACCCGGTGTGTACATTATTGCTATATGCTCCTTGCGGTGGTGCAGTAGCGTGAAACTCCTGCCTCACACAGGTAGGAGGTTCACAGTGGTTGCCATTTCAGAACGCTCTTTAACTAAGCAGATCTGCAGACTCAAAAGAGAAGTAGCTTCAAACTTTATTTCCAAGTTGAAACGTAATACCGAACCTTGGCTCACATTCTTTTCTTTTTTTAATTCTACTTTTTGATTACACTTTGCATTCAACCCTATTTTGTATTTATTTCAGGTGGACAGCACAGAGGATACACATTCGGATAGATCCCACAGTGTTCCCTCCAGTTCAGGGGTGGGCAAACTTTTTGACTCGAGGGCCACAATGGGTTCTTAAACTGGATCGGAGGGCCGGAACAAAAGCATGGATGGAGTGTTTGTGTGAACTAATATAAATTCAAAGTAAAGGAGCGGAGGGGAGAGCAAGAGAACCAGATAAAACAGCCGGATCCGGCCCGCGGGCCGCAGTTTGTCCACGGCTGCTCCAGTTACTCACGTGCCCACCTGGCCCCCCTGGGAGCTAGTCCAGTGGTGGCTCACAGTGTTTATCATAGATGTAGAAGTGAGCGAAGAAACACTCAACTTGCCCGGCCAGTGTGGCTGAGTGCTCGAGTGTCGACTTAGGAACCAGGAGGTCACAGTTGGATTCCTGGTCAGGGCACAAGCCCAGGTTGTGGGCTCACTCCCCAGTAGGGGGCGTGCAGGAAGCAGCCAATTAAGGATTCTCTCTCATCACTGATGTTTCTGTCTCCCTCTCCCTCTCCCTTCCTCTCTGAAATCAATAAAAATTTATTTTTTTTTCAAAAGAGAAACACTCAAGTTGGAATAAGTGTAAAAAAAACAACAAAAAAAACCCCAAAACCATTCCTATAATACAATACTATCAGGAGAACACGCTATAAGCTCACTTGTTACCGTGCAACTGAAAATAAGACCATGCCAAGAACATGTGCTGGGCAGCTGTGCCTGCGTCCCGCCCACACTCGCTGCGACAGTGCACAGCGTTACGTGAGCAATTTGCCAAGCCTGAATTTAGAAAAAGACCAGCTCATCTCTCTAATCAATGACACATTGACACGAGTTCAAATATGTGCCCAGAGACAACAAGTTGAGGCACTGCTGGTTGCTGCTACGTTACAACTTGGTGGGAAACACCCACGAGCAGAGCTGTTGGTTTTAAGCACAATTGTTAAAATGGTCTTAATTTTTTAAAATTGAAATTGAATTAAATGACTGGGGAGTCACTAGCCAACTGGAGCGTTTCTATGATTAGGGAAAGAGAGTTGGACTTCGTTGTTAGTGATTCCTAGGTAGGGATTCAGGAAAAGTACGAAGGTGGAGGTGGGCCTGCGTGTCGGAAATGCGGAGGGAGATCATATCATGCACTCACAGCATGGACAACACAAAGCCAAGTCCAACGTAGGCTTGGCTGTGGGGGCCCCAGAGAGCTCTCCAGCCCCCTTTCCATTATGCGAGGACCAGACAAGAAGTCGGCTGTCAGCAACGCCAAAGAGGACGCCCCCTGAACCTGATCTCGGCCCTTCGGCCTCCAGGGCTCTGAGAAATGAATTTCCGTTGTTTATGTCCTCCTGTCTATGGTGACGTGTGATAGCAGCCCGAACAGACTAAGACAGGAATCGCTGGGGACGGGTAGGGTTTCCCATAGTAAGAAAAAGTCAAATGTAGACAAAAGCCTCACATTCAACCCCTGCGGCCCCAGAGGGTGGGCCCGCCTCTGTCCAGCATCCCGGCCAAGCCCAAGGGTCACTCTGGTGCACTGCTGGAACCCACGCACCCAGCCCTGAACCAATCCCGGGGCCAGGGGATGGGAGGTGCTAATTTGTCTACCCCAGGGTAGTGCCATCTCCCCGCATCCTGGCTGGATTTCAAACCAGAAACCAGGGACTCTGGGGAAAGCACAACATGACATAATGGTCTGGACTAATTATCAAAGACTAGATTATTGAGCTCGAAGACACCAGAGGTCTCCTACAGGGGTCACGAAGCAAAATGCTTGGGTGCCAGGCAACAACGTCAAGGGTGTTGGCGGGCCAGTGGGAGGCTGCAGTGTTCCCACAGTGCACATCCCGCCAGAGCAACCAGACCTTGCTCTCAGCCCTGGGAAAGGGCGGCCACGAGAGGATGTGGGCCCAGGGGTGTCAGAGTTTCTGAGATTTCAAGAGAAGCCAAAAATCTGGATTTTCATATGAAATCTCCCTATCTGAAATGTTGGAAACAAATTCAAAATATTTTGGATACTACACGGGCCAAATAACACACATCTGCGGGCCAGACGCAACCCCGGAGTGCTGGTTTGCAACCTCTGATGCGGATCCATCCCATCATTTTGCAGAAGCGGGGACAGGAACTCTTCCAGAGACGGTCAGTAATTTACCCAAAGTAACACAGCTGGTCAGCGGCAGAGCTGGGACCGGAACCCGGCCTTGCCACCAGGGTCTGTTCTATTTTCCAGTTGATTGCACTCAGGGAAGATCCACTCAGTGCCCAAGCCCAGGATGGAAAACTCCAGCCCACGGGCCAAGCCTGGCCTGCTGCGTGTTTGTGTAAATAAAGTTTTATTGGGACACAACCTCATGTATTTGTTTACATACTGTGTATGGCTATATTCCAAGTACCAAGGCAGAACTGAGTAGCTGGGACAGAGACCACGGGGCCCGCACAGCTGAAAAGATTTTCTCTCGTGGAGGAGCTATTAGATTAGGAAGCCCACTGTGGCCATAGATCTCAGGCACTCATTTCAACCCAGCTTTTATCACTAATTGTCTCCAGCTCTCTGACTCACTCTCTCTCTCTCTCTCCATTTGGAACTTAGAGTTATTTATTTGAAGCAACTGGTGGTAAGGTAGCAGTGCAGCTCTTCTTAAAATGCATGTAATTAGGGCCCTAGCTCAGTGGTTGGCAAACTGCGGCTCGCGAGCCACATGCAGCTTGCGAGCCGCGGTTTGCCGCTCTGTTGACTAATGAGTTTGCCGACCACTGCCCTAGCTGGTTTGGCTCAGTGGATAGAGCGACGGCATGTGAACTGAAAGGTCCCGGGTTCGATTCTGGTCCAGGACACATGCCTGGATTGCGGGCTCAAACCCCAGGAGGGGGCGTGCAGGAGGCAACCGATCAATGATTCTCTTTCATTATTGATGTTTTTATCTCTCTCTTTCTCTCTGAAATCAATTAAATATATTTTAAAAATGAAAAAGCATGTAATTAGGGAACTAACCCTTATGGCTGAAGTCACATATTTGGGGATTTTGGTGTTCTCCATTCAAATGTCAAGCGATTCCTCCTCTCACGTGGGCCCCAGCAACCATTGGCTATGAACACAGAATAAAAAGCTCGGCCCACAAGATGTTTATCATCTACCCCAAAGTCAGTCCATGATCAAGAAGTGTTTGCTTAATGTATGCATATTAAATGAATTCTTGTACAAAACACAATGCAATTGTTTGGTCCATTGTAGTGTAACAAGAGGAAATTTGGGTACCGACGTGAACAGAGGGTAGACAATGTGAAGACACGGAGCAGATGGCCATCGACGCACCAAGGAGAGAGGCCTCGAATGGCCCTTCTCTCATGGCCCTCAGAAGCAACTGAGCAGCTGACCTTGACCTCAGACTTCTAGCCTCCCCTCCAGAACTGTGAGCAAATAAACTTCTGTTGTTGAAGCCACCCTGTCTGCGGAGCTTTGTGACAGCAGTCCTCACAAACTAGGACGGGCACATCCCTAAGAATGGCATCGCTGGGTCAGAGAATACATGTGACTAATGCTGGTTACTGCTGCTGAACAGCATGCGAGTTAAACTGAAAAATCAGGGAAGACTCTACACACTTGGTTTTCAGTTTTGTGTGTCTGTGGTTATAAACGTAGATATAGGTGTTTCCAGACAGAAATAAAGGCAAAATAAATATATGATAGAAGGAAACTGATTTAAAGGTAACCCTACACTTTCCTTTTTATAATTAACATAGCTTACTGATGTCATGTAGAAATACAAGAGTTATTGCACTCTTAACAGTAGTCATTCTGGGCAGTGGGGTTATAGGTGCCTTCATTGATCTTACACTGGGTTTGTGTTTTCTGATCTTTCTGCGGTAGGGATAAGTCACTTTCACAACCAGAGGAGGGAAATGTTGCCAATATGAAAGAGGAAAGGCTGGAAGGAAACAGAGACACGCTGTTGGCATTGATCTCTGAGTATTCGCACCAGGAAATTGAAAAATGCTACAGACCACAGCGCCATTTATTGCTCTCCTGACTGGCTAGACTTAAGGAAGTGAGGGGGGGAAATGTTCATAAAGCAGGTTAACACGTGTCCTTTCTGTAATAGTTCCGTGGTGAATAGCACACACAAAACATTGAGATTTAGGATTATTATTGCCTTTTTTTAATTACCTGCACTTTCCCCACAAAGTATATTACTACTGTGATGGGAGCGGGGGGAGAAAAGATTTTTCTAAAAAAATGAGCAAGAAATCTGTAAGTTCTAGAATGAGTGGCAATACCGTATTTCAACAATGGTTGACATAAGACAACAATTGCACAACACGGTCAGAAAAAAAAATGACACCACTTCTAATTGAATTAAGAGCCTCTCAGCTGTCAGATGCACACAGATTTCAGGGATGTTCAAATGTGAAAAAAAAATGCATCTTAGAACGCATGACCTTCCACGGGTAGCATCACACACACTGTGAAAGAAGCAAAGTGATTTCAAAGTCATGGGCCTCTGCAGACCTCACACCACAGTAGAGAGGACCATGGGCTGGGAAGGCGAAAGAAAGCATAGCCTGAGTGGACGGTAGCAGCTGGAGGAGCTGGGCGCTGGCTCTGACCCCTGTCCCGGTGGCCAACGTGTCCACCCTCGAGGACACCCACTCCCTGGGCAGGGAACTGTGACGTCTAATTGGCTAATGTCTGGAGAACACTTTGAAGACGAAAAGTACCAGGTGGGTATCATCACCATCCACTTCTTAAGATGATGCATGGAATAATAATAAAGCTCTCCCCACTGGGCCTTTCATCCGTGGATTTCAAAGCATTTAGGGAGCCTTAATTAACTCTCCCAGCACCTCTATGAAGTAGGCATTAATAGCCTCTTGCCTTCGATGGAGACTCAGAGCAGGGCAAGTGACCGGCCCAGGCCCTCGGAGAACGGGAGACAAGTCATTCGGAAAGCACTCATTCGTTCATTAGGCAAACGCGTGTTTGAGTCTCCTCTGGGCCAGGCCTCACGCTCAGCGCCAGGGGCACCCCAGCTAAGACTGGCCCGTGCCACCTCGCAAGTGCCCGCTGTTCCATTTGGGGGAATTTTGCAAGCCAGTTGTAAAACAAAACCATTATTTAAAATTAAACAATATAAACGTATAATTACATAAATTAATTTGAAAACGAAGGTAGGAAAAATTCAAAGCACATCACTCCTAATCTCTTTGCTCCATTTTACTGTTCCCTGTGCTCCTGGGGTTCCTCACATCTGTAGAATCTGTGAGGTGGAAACAGTAAATAATGTCAGGGGCGCTGCTGTGCTTCACGCCCCAGTGATATTCATGGTAGTCATGCAAAATCTGCCATGGTGGGAATTTTTACATGCTACAGAGTAAGAAGGATTTATTGTTTTCTTTTTTAAAAAAAATATGTCTTTTATTGACTTTTAGAGAGAGGGGGAGAAAGAGAGAAACATCAATCGGCTGCCTCCTGCACACCCCTGACTGGGGATCGAGCCCGCCACTGGGGCATGTATTCTGTCCAGGAATCAAACTGGCGACCTCTCAGTGTATGGGACAACGCTCAACCAACTGAGCCACACCAGCCAGGTGGATTTATTGTTTTCTTAGCTATCTAGACTTAAAGAAGTGATGAAGGAAATATTAACAACGCAGGTTAAAGGTAATAGGGTGTCATTTCTGTAACCATTCCATATTTTTGAGGCTTCTCTCGGGACATTTGGGCTATATGGCCTCCGTCATTCCCCACCCCCACTACCGTTCTTTCACTCCTTCCAACTAGATCTGTTTCCTCTCACGTGGGTCTTGCCTGAAGGATAACTGTGCTACAACAGCCTGTAGCCAGATTCAAGACTTAGTCTCTAAGGCTCCCTCCCCTCAGTTACACCCAGCTCCGGGTCTGCTCACCAAAAGACTCTGTCTTCTGCAGGTGGGTGTGCGTGCCCGGGCTTTGTCAATGCCATGCGATCAGCAGGCCCCCTTCCACCTCGCTGCTCATCCTTGGGAAGGTGCCAGGCCCGACAGCAGCCGCACTCAGGGCATTCCTGGAAAGTGTGTCCTGCCAGGAGGGAAGAAGGGGAAGCTTTGTGTGGCTGGGTCCCCAGTTCCCAGCACCCCCCGATGACCAACGGGTACGGTTCAGACCATTCATTGCTTTGCCTGCTGGAAACAGGAGGCCTGAGTCTGCAGAAGCATCTGAGATGCAAGCCTGGATGGCAGGGGTGGGCTGGGGCTGTCCTACACCCCCTCTCCCCACAGCCCACCATCTGCTCCTTGGAGCATTTATTGCTATCTAATTAAAAAAAAAAAAGTTCAACAGGAAAAAACAACAACAAAGCAGATTGGTGAAAAAAAATAATGTGAAGGGTTGAAACCATTTATATTTAGAGTTGAATTTTGAAAAAGTATGTTTTTATAACCTTTAGCTCTGTGGTCCTATGTTTTTCAACAAACTTTGAAAAAGAACAATGACAAAAACATCATGGCTTATGCCCTTCGTGTGCTTGGGCCTAAGAGTCTCAGCTTAGACCTTCCCCAAACCCCACCCCAGGCGCCTCACAAGCCCGAAGCTTCCTGCACGGACAGTAGCCTTATTTCAGCCACCAAATTCATGTGTATATATAAATATTTTTTAATTGATTTGAGAGAGGAAGGGAGAAGGAGAGAGAAAGAGAAACATCAATGATGAGAGAGAATCATTGATTGGCTGCCTCCTGTACGCCCCCCACTGGGGATCAAGCCTGCAACCCGGGCATGTGCCCTGACTGGGAATTGAACCGTGATGTCCTGGTTCATGAGTCGATGCCCAACCACTGAGCCACACCAGCCAGGCTACCACAGAACGCTTCTGAGCACACGCCCTATATTTGGGTTCTTTCCTCTTAGTGGTTTGCATTTCCCCAAGATAGAAGCCAGAAACATTCTTTCCCATCCTTCCTAGCAGCACAGGCATGGTCATGTGACTCAGACTTAGCTGATGACAAATGCTTCAGTGGGCCATGGATTCGGGAGTGACTCCAGAAGAAGCAGGCACGGCACAGAACTCACGCGGCAAAGCGTGGCGGTGTGAGCATCTGGCGTCCAGAGGCAGAGGCTGCATCTGCAGTGGGTCTCGGCTCTGCTTGGCGCCGTTCCGAGCTGTGGCCAGGCCGTCCCCTGGAGCAGGGCTGAGGGTCATTTGGGCATTGTTTCAAGTTGCAGACCCTCTGGAGCCAACTCTCTGGACCTCCCTGTTTTTATGACCATCCTTTAGTCAATTCCTTTTCTGTTTCAACACACCCAAGTGAGTTTTGTGGTTTGTAGTTATGAATATTGACTAACATGACAAACGCAGCATCCCTGCCATCCAAAATGCATGTTTCCCCTTATATTGCAAGCCCTACACCCAAGAGAAAGACGTTTTCCCTGTCCTCTCCTATTCTGGAATGGCCCAAGGAAGTATCTAAATTTGGAGGCTTTGGAACTTTATTTTACTTTTTTTAAAATATATTTTTATTGATCTCAGAGAGGAAGGGAGAGAGACAGAGAGATAGAAACATCAATGATGAAAGAGAATCATTGATAGGCTGCCTCCTACACACCCCACACCAGGAATTGAACTGCCACCTCCTGGTCCATAGTTTGATGCTCAACCACTGAGCTACGCTGGCTGGGTGGCTTTGGAACTTTATTGATGGACTAAATACTTCATTCAATATTCATTGAGTACAGCGTAGAGACTATAGTCGATAATGTTGTAATAACTATGTATGGCTCCAGGTGGGTACTAGACTTATTGGGGATCACTTGATAAACTATAACTTTGTCTAACCACTGTGCTATACACCTGAAACTAACACAAAATAATGCTGAATGTAAACTGTAATATATATATATATATATATATATATATATATATATATATATATATATATATATAAATAAAATACCTGCTATGTCCCAGGCAGGATGTGACAGGTCCCTGCCCTCCCCTTACTGGGCTCACAGTATAGTCAAGGAGACAGATTTTCACACAAGCTAATGTGAAACTGCAGTTGTAAGATACTTTAACTTAGGAGATTTGACCCCATGAAGGAGGTAACAAAAGGCTTACTTGGAGGAAATGACATGTGAGGTGGAAACAATGCTAGGTGGTGATCAGACTTTCATTCCCTCCCCCCCACCCTGCCCCAGGTGCATAAGAAGACTACATTTCCCAGCCTTCCATGCAGCAAGGGCCCATGTAACTAGGTTTGGGCCAATGGTATAAAGGCAGAAATGAGGTAAGCCATTTCTAGGCCTGGCCATCCAACATCCCCCATGCAATCCTTTGCATTCTTGCTTCCCAAGTTCCAAGATGGCAAAGCCAGACAATGGGAAGATGCCAGGTCCTTGAGGGAATGCTTCGAGGGAGAGCCCATGGAAACACATCAGACTTTAATAGCGGTGGGAAGCAGACTTTTATTGTGTTAAGCCATTGAATTTTCCAGGACTATTTGTTACTGCAGCTTAGCTCAGTCTACCCTAACTAATACACAGCTAGGCAGAGAGCTAAAAGAGGAATAGGGGTTAACTATATGAAGAGAGAGGAGGTGAAAGCATTCCAGGCGGAGAGAACAGGCCTATGCAAAGGCTTTGTGGTGAGTGGGAGAAGAGCAGGGAGGAGAACTGGAAAAGGCCAATGAAGTTGGACAGAGTGAGAGGCAGCGGGGTCGAGATAAGGCTGTGGAGGCTGGCGGAGGCTAGACTGAGAGAGCCATACATCAACCAAGAGAAGGAGTGTGTCTAAGAGATTCATGCTTGCTCACATTCCCATCGCCCAGATACTCTGGCCGGGGTCCTGTCTGTCTGTTTTCTAGCCAGGGACCCTGGAGTTTCTCACTGTCCACCTCCTTCACTCCCAGCTGCTCGGGGCCTTGAGAAGAAGCCGTACTTTTCCATCCTACAGTTAGCTGCCCACATCAAAGCCCAAGAAGCCACAGGCATTTGGGGAGTCGTGGGTCAGATATTTAATTATTCTAATCTAGAAGTCTTTTCTCCCCACACTGCCAAGAACAGAAAGTTCCTTCTTGAAAAAATAGGGTATTCCTTGGAAGGGTTGATGCTCACCCTTGATCCACAAAGCTCTCAGACGCACCTCGAGACCTCCAAAGTTTGAGAACACACAGACACCTTCCCTCGCCCACAGCGACGGGCAAAGCAGGAGGTCTCCAGCGTTTGCAGGAGAGGGAGGCGAGGGTGGTGTTAGATGTATGCTATTTTGATTTATTTTTAAGAAAAGCCACCTTTCAAATGGGGCGATGCAAGCGGACATATATTTCTAAACAACAACTTTGTTGATCTGACAACATCAGATAAGGAAATGGCTGTAAAAATATTGCCTCATCTACAAAGCTCAGGACACATTTTCCCCTTTTGCTCTTTTTTATCTTTGAGCGAGATAATGAAAGAGGAAGCTTGAAACCCCATTTCTATTGATGTTCGAATACACAACTGCTGGATTTAAGAACCAGAGGAGATCAAAGGGAATGGGTCCCGTTTCGATAAAATTATGGCAGCGCTGGCCGAGGGGGTGGGGCTCATTTGGGGAGTCAGGGGCGAGGAGCTGTTCACACACCTTCCTGTGAACCAAGGACAGAGGGAAAATGCCTGAGATTCCAAGGGATTAATCAGGAACGTGGTTAATAGCATTATAGCAGCTGCACACACTCGGCTGATGGCTTTCCCTCGGTAAAACCTTCAAGCCCCCAGTACCAGTCCCAACCAAAGGAGGAACGGATGGTGGCAACTCTATTCTAGCTTCAAAGGCGAATTCTTTTGCTCTGAAAATCCACCTGGCCCAGGGTCATCAGGTCTGTTCTTACTGGGATCGGGAGAGAGAGCTTGGGGGAAACCGAGTGGGAAATACAGTGGCAGGTAGGGAACCACACATTTCTTAGTAGCTTTGACCGAATCTCTTACTGTTTTCCTGGATATTCCAGTGGATTTCCATCCTCCCTCCACCCACCAGTTCAGATGAGGGCTCCTTGCCCGACACCTGACTATCCAGGGACTAGGCTGTTGGGCAAGTGTGGCAAAGCAGGTGGAAACCTTTGGGAAAACCCACCTGAGTGGTCCTTGTAAATACAGTCAGTGGCTGCATAAATGTATTTCTTTATATTAAGAATTGACTATCTGTATTAAATAATCTCTTCATGAATGCTCCAGGGCTCTGTCCTAACCCTTTCCTCCGAAGTCCGTGCCAGTTTAAAGAGCAGGACCTTGAAAGTTTTGCCTACTGCCAAAACCGGTTTGGCTCAGTGGATAGAGCGTCGGCCTGCGGACTGGAAGGTCCCGGGTTCGATTCCGGTCTGGGGCATGTGACTTGGTTGCGGGCACATCCCCGGTGGGAGGTGTGCGGGAGGCGGCTGATCGATGTTTCTCTCTCATCGATGTTTCTGACTCTCTATCCCTCTCCTTTCCTCTCTGTAAAAAATCAATAAAATATATTAAAAAAAAAAAAAAAGTTTTGCCTACTATTTTCATCTTAAACTGGTCATTGCTAATGAAAATAAAGTAGATGCAACTTTTAAAAAATTCTCACCCAAGGATATGCTTTTATTTATTTCAAAGACGGGGCAGGGGGTGCGGGGGGCGGGGGAGAGGGTGAGAGAAACATTGATGTGAGAGATCCCAGACATACCCCAGGCTGAGGATTGAACCCGATACCTAAGTATGTGCCCTGACCGGGAATCGAACCGGCAACCCTTCGGTGTACGGGACAATGCTCCTACCAACTGGGTTGCAACTTTTGACATCACTTGAAGTGGATTCCACACATACCAAATGGTTTTAGTATTAGCTTCATTCAACCAGGAGGTTGGATTCATTTCAAAAAGACTAGAAACATATCTTAACGCATAACTGATCCCCACTTCTCCAGCACCTCTTGAATGGAGTGGCAATAATATCGTTAACAGCTCCAACTTGCTTGGCTACTAAGAAGTCAGGCGCTGTGCTACGTGCTATGTGCACTATGACACTGAACAACCTGGTGAAAGAAAGTTCCTAATTATCCCCACTTTACAGGTGAGGGAACCGAGACACAGGGAGGCTATAGAATTGTGCATAATCACGTGGCCAGTGAGTGGGAGAGCTAAAATTCAGGCCCCGGTCTGTCTTACCACCTTCCTTGCCCCCTTGCTCCCCATCCATACTCCAAGCAGCTG
Source organism: Plecotus auritus (assembly GCF_963455305.1). Classification (NCBI taxonomy): domain Eukaryota; kingdom Metazoa; phylum Chordata; class Mammalia; order Chiroptera; family Vespertilionidae; genus Plecotus; species Plecotus auritus. Next base: position 17,766,432 of record NC_137774.1, read on the forward strand.
CCCACCCGGCCTTTCAGGAAAGTTATGTTATCAGCACCAATAAAAATGCCTTCCTTCTATTGATGCAATTGTTTCCTCCCTTTCTCATAAATACCCATCGCCTTTGTGTCCTAATCGGAGCATCATTTGGGCTTCTGCCTGAATCAGTGTTCCAAAGAGCTATGCTTTGATCTCCAATAAATGCTTGTTGTCTCTTGCTTTGAAAGGCCTTTTATTTTTAGGTTAACAGGAGGTAATCTAGTTTCCAATAATAGAGGTACTAGTGATCCATCAGCTGAGGTTGGGGGGCAGGACTGGGAGATGATTCTAGCGTGTGTGACCTCATTCAGACCTTGAAAATGACACTTTGCTTTTTTTTTTTAAACCATCTTGCCCTCATAGTTAGGTTGGTCTACCTACAGCAGAATGAATCAATGGTGAAGGCATTATTTCTAACAGAGCAGAAAATTATAGTTCACATTTTAAACAAAGCCAGCACACTCTCCCAGCATTCTTCGAATCTTGGGAAAGCATTAACAGTAAACCATATTGTTACTTAGTGCATTGCATTCGTAACAACAGCATGAGGTAGTTACCACTCATTGTGCTCTTGCTAAATTCAGTAATAGGCACGGAGCTGAGCATCTTACTGACGTCATCTCATCGAATCCTCACACCAACCCCATGAAGTTACTGTCATTCCATTTTTTCAGATAAAGAAATTAAGAATAGAAAATGTGAAGTCATTTTCAGGGTTCACACAACTTCTGTAGAGTTGGGATTTGAACCCACAACGTTCCAGATCACACTCCATGTTCTATGTTGTGTTTCCCCTTCACTACAGCTACAACCGAATTCCTGGGATGGCCAGCTTCTACCCCGGTGGCTCCTCCTCTGGTCCCAGCCCTGTGCACAGCACCACCACCCAGGCATCCTACCCAGAGACCCAAGCGTCCTCCTAACCCTTGGGTCCCACCCACACCCAACCCATCATCAAATCTGATCAACTCCAGTTCCATTACCTCTTAGATGAGTCCCCTCCCCCCTCCCCCCAATGCCTGCTTTTGTATCTTCTAATAACAGGCTAGAGGAATAAAATGAAATAAATCTCCTGCAAGTGCACTGGCGATATTAAAATAGCATTTGTAAATGAAAAAAAAAAACACACTCAAAGCTTAGCCAGAAGACTGCCATAGGCCTAAAATCCCCCGTTACCAGCAGGAAGAAGAAGAAGAAGGGGGGGGGGGGGAAGAACAACTAATAAACTCTATTTTGAAAATTTTAAGTCTCACCCTTATCCCCATGAAAACATACTCATATACTTCCTATGACTATGAAAACTGATACAACCGTTTTAGAAAATAATTTGGTCACATATATCAAGAGCCATAAAAATGTTCATCTCCTTCAACCGAGTAATCCCGCCCCGAGAACTTACCCGAGGGAAATAATTCAAAATAAGAACGAAAATGAGACTAGTTGAGTGCAGATGTTTATGTCCTCTTTGTAAGAGCAAGGATGGAAAAGCAAAAGAAACGTCAGATTACACTGGAATTTGGGAAGTAAATTTCAGTGTAACTAACTCAATGGTATATTGGGCAGTTGCAAAACTAATAAACATGAGCACTAGGTAGGATCTTGGAAAAATATACAGGAAATAATGCTGAGTGAAATATATATGCTCCCCAATTACAGCGACATGAAAAATATATTTTTACAGATGAAAAATGAAAGGGGCATTGGAGAAATGTAAATAATACATACGATTGATTAGTGGGATTATGGCTATGGCTCCTTTGATGCTTTGCAGTTGGGTGGAAATGTTTGCAAGCCCCTTTGAAGCATCCTAACAAAGGGAGTGGCTGGTGACTCCAGGCCCAGACCTGTGGGGGAGGGTTCCTGCTGCTTCGGGTCCGGCACTGGGGAAGCCGGCCAGCTCCTCAGACAGGGCCGTGGCTGTCCCGTGTCAGGGACGGCTGGCAAAACCCTTGGCGGCCGCCCCGTCTTGGAGACAGAACCAAAGGCAGGCAGGCAGGCAGCCCTGGGCTCTGGTCCCCGAGAGCCGCCAGGCCAGGGATTGGGTTCTGACCCTCTTCCAAAAATAGATCTTGTCTGAGGTCCAAACAGCAAGTCAAGGTTCCCAGCCAAGGAGAGGAACTCAGGTCAGGATCCAGGTGAGGGCAGGTGGAGGACTGGAGAGATGTATGGGAGCTCCCAGTGATGGGATACAAACCCCACAGGCCATTGAGCATGGCCTCACTGAGCCCACTGCCAACCAAGGGGCATTCCCTACGTGCCCAGCCAGGCTGCTCCTCAGCTGGGCCCGCTCTACCACCTGCATGGTGTGACCCCTTCCTTCTCTCTTTGCACCTCTCTCTCTCGTTTTTCCCCCCTCCTTGGGCCCAGGCCTGTCTGTGACACCTAAGGGCACAGTTTCACCCCTCCATGGGACCCAATGTTAACCAACTGTTGACTCATTCAGATGAGCCCTCACAGATGTTGAGATGGAGTCATCAGCCTTGGCCCCGCAATTCCAGATGTGGCGGTTTGCTGGAGGCTGGGGCGGGGCTGTCCGCAGTGCCACCCTGTGAGTAAGCACCACCTCCTCATTCTCAGGATGCCTGGCCTTGGCTTTCATCTCGCTGCGCACAGAAGGGATGGAGAACCAGGGCTTTGGCTGATCAAAACCCAGCAGGCGGGAAGCCAGCCAGGGCTCCACTTGTCCCTCTCTGCCACCTAGGACTTCCCCTCCAAGCAGCTGCCTTCGGATTTTCCAACAGCGTTTGTTCAGGGGACAAGGGTTTCTGCCAAGGCTGGCACTGGTCTCAAAGGAGTTTGCAACTGGGTGGCTCCGAATCACAATGACGGCGCCCCGGCTTCCCTCCCTTGGCTGGGGTCCTCTGTGTCTACAAGAGCCTGGGCAAATCCCACCTGCAGAGAAATTCGCGGAGAAGAGGCCAGCGCACATTAGTAAGATGATGTTGCTACAAACAACCTCTTCAGAAATGCACTTGATACTTTCAAGCCCAAAGGTAAATCAAATCCGGTTAATCCAGGATAGACTAGTAAGAATCTGCTTCAAGAGAGACTGAAATGGCTCAGCTGCAGCGGCTCAGTTGGTTGAGCATCGTCCTGTGCACCAAAAGGTTGTTGGTTCGACCCCCAGTCAGGGCCCGTACCTGGGTTGCAGGTTTAGTTTCTACTCGGGGCATGTCTAGAAGGCAATCCATCGATGTTTCTCTATCTATCTATCTATCTATCTATCTATCTATCTATCTATCTATCTATCTAACATCTATCGTCCTCTCTCTAAGCATGTCCTCGGGTGAAGATTGAAATAAAAGTGTAGCCCTAGCTGGTTTGGCTCAGTGGACAGAGCGTGGGTCTGCAGACTGAAGGGTCCCCGGTTTGATTCCGGTCAAGGGCACATGCCCGGGTTGTGGGCTTGATCCCCAGTGTGGGGCGTGCAGGAAGCAGCCAATCAATGATTCCCTCATCATCATCATTGATGTTTCTGTCTCACTCTCCCTCTCCTTTCCTCTCTGAAATCAATAAAAATATATATTTTAAAAGTTGTATATATTTTTAAAAAAAGAAAGAAAGGAAAAGGACGGACTGAAGTAGAATGGGTAGTCTCACGTGCCCCAGTGGGCCCCCTGAGTTCCTGGGGGCCTGTAGAAACTGAAGAGCAAGGGGAAGTGTTCCCCTCGCACTCTTCTCGTAGTTCCCAGTGTTTGGTTGCTGTTATTCTTGCTGCTCTCGATTTTGGGGGGGATGCCTCAGCCTGGGCCCCGGTGACATTTGAATAGCTCATTTGTTGCTGTGGGCCTGTCCTGTGCATTGTAGGGTGTTTAGCACATCCCTGGCCTCCACCTACTACATGACAGTAGCATCCCCCGATTGGGACGACCAAAAACCTCTCCAGACATCGCCAAATGTCGCCTGGGGGACAAAGCTGCCACACAACCTTCGAGAACCACTGACTTAGGGAGAAGGCGAGATGCGAGAGGATGTTTGCTACATGGAAGTGAGATCCAGCCCTGCTTCTGCACAGATGACCGCTTCCCCCTACAGACACGTCTCTATGAATGGGGCATTGCTGCACCTCCTGTGGGAGCTGGACGGAAACATCAAGTTTCTTGTGCTGCCACATTTAGAAGGGAAGAGGCTCTGGTAAAGGCACGCCGTTACCGCTGCTCCCACGGCACATCCAAATGTCCCCGCTTTTTAATGTTTTTAACACATTTTTATTGATTTCAGAGAGGAAGGGAGAGGGAGAGAGAGATAGAAACATCAATGATGAGAGAGAATCATTGATCGGCTGCCTCCTGCACGCCCCACACATGTGCCCCCACCGGGAAGCGAACCGTGACCTCCTGGTTTATAGGTCAACGCTCAACCACAGAGCCACGTTGGCTGGGCCGAAATGTCCCTGCTTTTAACATGGCATCTGTGTGAGCAGGGGTGCCTACAAACTCTCACAACAAAGTCGGGACAATTTTTAAGAGAGAAGACACACCTCCCGGGTCCCAGGGACGAAGGCCCTCAGAACATCTCCAGTTGTGTTTGATGTAATTAACGTGCTGGACTGTCTGGGCTGCAGAGAGGTTTAGAAGATTAATCAGAAATGAAGAAAGCATTTCTGAAATTCTTATGGATGTCAATTTTGTGTAAAGTGATACCCACCCTAACTGCTTTACCCATGACCTTTTCGGCCACACCCCTCGGCGAAAATGAGGTTCCTAAAAAAGTAATGATGAACAATCTGAATTCCTCCCTCAGGGAATTTGGAGTATGGGCTACAGGGTTATACTGACCGTGACTTCAGGCCGAGTCCTACTTATTTAACCAATATACATAGAAAATGCTTACTATGATCCAGCACGGCCCTAAGTGGTTCATAAATATTCATTCATTTGATACTCAATTCTATGAAGTCAATACTATTGCTGCTCCCATTTTACAGGTGGCAACACAGAGGCACAGAGAAGTTAAGTAACTTGCCCAAGAACACGCAGCTGGTAGGGGGCAGAGCTGTGACCACACCTTGCTTTGAAGAGTTAAAGAAAAAGGAACTGAAATCAGGCTTCTCGTCCCATCTCTGTCACTTTCAACTTGCCCTCATATAGGGTGTTCCCCCCCCCCAAAAAAAAATGTATACACACTTTGAATAATTATAAAGGCAGTATTTATTAAAAATACATTTCATTTTCAAAATGTAAGAGAAGTGGTTGTTAAGTGTGTATACATTTTGGGGGGCACCCTGTAGATTCTTTCCCTTTGCTAGGCCCAGGTCCCCAGCTATAAAAAGATGAAGTTAGATGAGTGTTTCCCAAAGTATCATGTAACTACTGGTGGAAAGAGAGATTATTTTAGGTGGTATATGAATAAAGATTTTTCATAGTTACATACTTATTTTCATGTATATTAGATAGATAGATAAAATGGATGGATGGATAGATGATAGATAGATAGATAGATAGATAGATAGATAGATAGATAGATAGATAAAATGGATGAATGGGTGGATAGATGATTGATAGATAGATAGATAGATAGATAGATAGACAGATAGATAGATAAAATGGATGGATGGATGGATAGATAGATAGATAGATAGATAGATAGATAGATAGATAGATAGATAAGTAGATAGATAAAATGGATGAATGGATGGATAGATAGATAGATAGATAGACAGACAGATAGATAGGTAGATAGACAGACAGGTAGATAGATAGCCTAAACCTGCAATATCACAGATAGTATTGCGTGGGATGAGACCAAAGTGGGTGGTAGCACCATAGTTTGGAACCAAGTTCAGGAAACAGAATCATCACACTGACAAGGTAGATCCTTGACACTCACATGTCCCCACCCTGCCTGAGTCAACGTGGTGGGGTGGACATGACTCCACTCCCCCGACACCAAGGTGGACTCATGACCCAGGCCTGGCCGCACTGACTGTCCTGCAGACGGACACGGGATCCAAGGAGGCCAGCGAGGCCTCCCTGGGGCTTTGCTGGAACAATGGGGCGGCCCAGACACTGCCGGGGTCACCTTGCCACCACCTGCAGGAGATGGAGGAAGGATGGAGGCATCGAGGGCCTAGAAGCACCCCCTGAGCTCAGAGTCGCTGGGCGGACACCACCCCTTCCTCTGGAGCTTTCTGTTCTCTCACATGCACGCCCTGCTCTCACTTGAATTTGGTTTCTGCCTCTTGTGGCGTTTCAATCAGCACAGGTATGAAATGTGGACTTGGGACTCAGTGGACTGCTATTTCCTAGTACCAGGGGGTGACAGCATTATCTAAAAAGCCACAGCAACTTCGTGGGGAGAAAAGAGCCACACAGCAGTCCCGCCTGCTCCTCTGCTGGACGTGACGGCGGGAGTCTCAGCTGTGTGCCATGCAGCATGGGAAAGAGAAGAGGGGCAAATGTTGGGACTACCCTGAGCCTCAGTTTTCTCCTCTGCAAAATGGGCATAATAACACCTCCTTGGTAGGGTTGTCCCGGGGCCAAATGGCACAACCCAAGAAACTTGCCTGATGAAGTGTCCTGACAATGGTAGCAATGACTGTTTTGCGCCGGTGTTTTATATAAATGATTGTATTGAGCGTGATCCTCACAACACCCCCACACTGTAAAATCATCATCCCTCTTTTTCTCCAGAGAAACTGGGATTCAAAGAGGCTCGGCGACTTGTCCACGACTGAATGGCAGATAAGGAACAGAGCTGTGATCCACACCAGGTCTGACATGCCCAGCCCGGGCCCCGGTGCCTGGAGGGGACATTCCCAGATCTGGAAGCATGATCCCAAGGAGCCAGTCGTCAGGGGCAATGGGGTGTGAAGACCACCGTGGTGGCCAAGAAGTGAGACAAGATGGCAAAGCGATTTCCCCTCCAGCTCCTCTCCCATTCTGCCCACCTTGGAAAGTTCCTTGGAAAACCCTGGGGCTGAGGCTTGGAGGAGAAGCAGCTTTAGGGAACAAAGGTGTGGAATAAGCCAGCAAAGCGCCCGGGCCCGGTGCATCAAGGGGAGCTGACATTACTACACGACCACAGGTCCCAGATGTTGTTATGGTTGGATTACACGGACTTGGAAAGTTTGGGCATGAAATGCCTGAACGATAACAATAGAAAATAGATCAAAAGCCCCAAGAAAGAAATCAGGAGAAATGAAAAACAGAAGGAACTGCAGGGGAAGATGAAAGCGGAGAATTACAATTTGACACCAAAGCGGAGCCGGTGTTGAAGGTTTCGCTGGCAGCTGACCCATATCCAGATGAGGTTTTTTTTGCGGCGTTATTGGAGGTATGAAATTACTATCTTTGAGCTGTTGTGTAGACTTCTGGAACCTCAGGGTCAAAAGTGTTCCCCGACAGTCTTCTAGATGTACCCTTCCCTTGAAACCATCTCAGAGGCGATCGGTGCCTGAATCTGCACAGACCCAGCTCCTCCAGGAAGACTAGAAGTGCCTGCAAGGCATCAAGGGGATTGAAGATACACACCCCGTGGTCACGGTCTTCCAAGAGTCTCATTGGCCCATGGATCAGCCTCTCGGTTCAGATCAGAGAGAACCCAGTTTAGACAGACTTCAGCAAAAGAGGGAATGTAATGGCTCAGATAACTAAAAAGTTAAGAGGCATTTAGCTTCAGGTATGGTTTGATCCAGGAGTTCCAAAGATGTCATCAGGATTCAGTCCCTCTGTTCTACTCCATATTTGCTTTTTTTCTCAGGCTTCATGTGGAGACACGATGGCAAATTACAAGTCTATAGCCTTCCAGGTTTGAGTGCGACAAGTCTCTCTCCCAAGAAGTCTCTCTCCCAAAAGATCCCAGCAAAAGACTCATCAGGATTCACTGGCTCTAATCAGGTCATATGCCCAACAGTGTCAAGAGGAATATGATGTTCTGATTGACCTGTTTACTAAACAGGTAGCAAATTCAACTTCATCCCCTAGACTGAGAACTGAGACAAGTGTCTCCCCTGAAAAAGTAGATAGATTGCTCCTAGAGATATTGGGGGTCAGGTGCAAAAATAAATGTAAGCGTGTGTTCATAACTGACAAGGCATTGGTTAACATTTGGGGTATGAGATGGGGGCGAGGCAGGTCTCTTTCCAAGGAGAACCAAGTGTTTCATGAGAATTTATAGATTAATATGTCTCTCTTCAAGCCAATGTTCACCTAAACCTTACTGAGGGGGTTCTCAGTGAGAAGGACCATCATTAGGAGAAGGTCAATGGATGCTGGAAATCAAAACCAATGGGTATCCACTCTTCCCCATCCCAGTCCTGTCCCTTGAATATGACTCCCTTTTGCCATACTCTCCCCTCATGACAAATAGGGGAGAACCTACCTGGCCCCTAAATATCAATGCCATATGTCACCCACCTAAGAACCTCGACACCTACTTTGGCCATGCAGTGTCCTGGGCACTGGGGGACACAAAGGGCACCCACAGTCTGGTCCTTTTCACTGAGAACCCCCTCAGTAAGGTTTAGGTGAACATTGGCTTGAAGAGAGACATATTAATCTATAAATTCTCATGAAACACTTGGTTCTCCTTGGAAAGAGACCTGCTTCGCCCCCATCTCATACCCCAAATGTTAACCAATGCCTTGTCAGTTATGAACACACGCTTACATTTATTTTTGCATCTGACTCTCAATATCTCTAGGAGCTATACTTATTTGGCATTTTAGGGATAAAGGAGCAAAGCTCAGAGAGGTTGGGTGACTTGCACAGCTAAGAGGCGATTATGCCCAAATATCCAATCTGTTCCCCCGGCCCCATCCCAAGCCACACAAACCTACCAGTTGTCAAAAATGCTGTCACTCATGTTGGATGCAAAGGAGGCCAGAGGTCCAACGACCGGCTGCACCGGGACAGAAGCGGTCAAAAGCCAGGTGAGGCCCATGTTGTTATCTGCATCCTATTCCACTCAAGCCACGTGTAAAGGCGGAAGGGAGTAACTGTTGGCCAAGCCAAGTGGTAAACGCAGTGTGTAAGAAGTGCACAACCAGCTCCGGGATCGGGAGGAGAACCCCTGGAAGGCTTTCAGGAAGAGGAGGCCCAGGAGAGAGAATGTGGGGACTGTTGTGTATCAGGGTTGGGAATGGAAAAGAATGCTCAAGTGATAACACCAAGAGCTAACATTTACTGAGGGTCTCTCTGGTCTGACATTGCTCTAAGGCAGGCATCCTCAAACTACGGCCCGCGGGCCACATGCGGCCCGCCAAGGACATTTATCCAGCCCGCCGGGTGCCGCAGCCTGTCCTGCTTAGCAGCCGACTCTTCCTGGGCCCACAGTGCACATAGGAATTTGTTCATAGTTTTTTTTTAAAACTATAGTCCGGCCCTCCAACGGTCTGAGGGACAGTGAACTGGACCCCTATTTAAAAAGTTTGAGGACCCCTGCTCTAAGGCAACGGTTCTCAACCTGTGGGTCACGACCCCCTTTGGGGGTTGAACGACCCTTTCACAGGGGTTGCCTAAGACCATCAGAAAACACAGATATTTACATTACGATTCATAACAGTAGCAAAAGTACAGTTATGAAGTAGAAACGAAATAATTTTATGGTTGGGGGTCACCACAACATGAGGAACTGTATTAAAGGGTCGCGGCATTAGGAAGGTTGAGAACCACTGCTCTAAGGGCTTTCTGGGTGATCTCAGGTGGTCCAAACAACAGCTGATGACGTAGCTACCACTGTTATCATCTCCACTTTGGAGATGAGAACACTGAGGTGAAGTAACCTGTCCAGGTAGCACAGGCAGCAGCGGGCATAGCCAGGCCCGAAGCCCAGATCTGTCGGATGTAAGGCTTTAAACCACATATAACACTTTATTGCTATAAAGATATTGACCCATTTGCATATATGAACAAATTTTTTCAGCATTTCTGACCACTTATATATGTGTCTTTTTGAGATTCTCCTTTGAACAGGTTGTAACATCTTCCTGGAGTTCCCTCATTAATGAATAAGTTGAATAAAATCTTCGACGTGTCCATGTTGTATTTGCTTGACTGTCATGATTTTACCCTCTTGAGAACTATCTTTTAAGAGTTGGCGTGTAAAGATTTTTATATGGATTGCGATCCAAATCTGGCCTGCTGCCTGTTTTTGTAAATAAAGTTTTATTGGAACACAGACACGGCAATGGCAGAATTGAGTAGTTGCTACAGAAACCATGTCATGTGCATTGCAAAATAGATTTACTATTTGGATCCTTTACAGAAAAAAATTGCACTGATCCCTGCTATAAATGAAAAAAAAATATGTCACCTGAAACAGGGTTTAAAAATGTATTTTCTGTACATGTGTAAACAAAAGTCTAGGAGGATATGCAACCAAATGTGATCTAGGCGTTGTTCTTGATTTGAACATCTTGCCTTCATATCCAACCACCAGTTATGGAAAAATTCTCTGGTATTAAAGGGAAGTCCAATCCCAGAAAGGATTGTCACAAGATATTTAATAAAAAATTAGTCATTCAAAAAGTATTCATGAAAGCTCCCCAGGATGGTGGACTGTGAATATGGTGACCAACTTGTCCTGGTGTGCCCAGAACCTTCCCAGTTTTGTTTGTTTTAAATATATTTTTATTGATTTCAGAGAGGAAGGGAGAGGGAGAGAGACAGATAGAAACATCAATGATGAGAGAGAATCATTGGTTGGCTGCCTCCTGCATGCCCCACACTGGGGATTGAGCCCACAACCCGGGCATGTGTTCTGACCCAGAATCCACCTGTGACCTCCTGGCTCATAGGTCAAGACTCAACCGCTGAGCCACGCTGGCTGGGCCCAGTTTTAAAACTGGAAACCCCACATTCAAAGAACCTCTTCAGTCCCAGGCAAACCCGGACAACCCCGAGAAGACCATCTACAGATCCCGTTGTGAGGATGAAGTGAGGCTAAAATATGAGTATGTGGGCAGTAAGCCAAGCCGGTCAACACAAAAGGTTACTATCACTTTGTCCAAAAAATAGCATTACCCATTGGCTAGGCTTTGGGTGACAATGAATAACACACAGGATGAGAGAACGATGATCTAGAAGGTGGTCACAGAAAGATAAGGTGACTATATAATTTGTTGTCCAAACCAGGGCAGTGTTGAGTGGGAAAGGGGTACTGAATCCCACTGGGAGGACAGAAGTGAAGCAGGACTGGGCCAAGTAAACGGGTCACCTGCTCATGGACCACAAAATTGAGGGGGGAGCAGGGCTAGCTTCCCGTGTGTGCGACCTGTACAGTCACACAGGGTCTCACACGTGGAGGCCCCGTGTGAGGTGGATGGCTCTTGCTATCCCCGTCTTGAAATTCTTCATAGCTTTTGAACAAGGGCCCCCATGCTTTCATTCTGCACTGGGACCTACAGGTTATGTAACTGGTTTTGGAAAACTCCTATTGTGCAGCCGGGAGAGATGGTGGGACCTGTGGAACCCCTCCCAAGAGAAGGCAGCTCAGCTCCCAGACGCCCTAGGACTAAGTCCGGGCTCCCACCCCAGCTGCTTCCAATCCCCTGGACTTAATCATAGAGGCATGTAACAAGGCAAAGGATGGAGCCTGGGGTCCCTGAGCTGCCAAGTTACTCCACTCCGCCCCGCTCCGAGCAGGTGCTGGCCCGCAGCGAGGAGCCAGCCAGCACAAGCTCGGAGGTGTTCCCCAGGAATGACCTCACTCCTTTTTGAACTCTGGTTCTGTCCTTGGCCAACAGCCTGGCAGAGGCTTGGGCAACTGAGCAGCTGGATGAACCCTGGAGGGCATTGGCGTGTGAGTCATCCTACGAAGTCAAACCTACTGATCTGGCAACCCCCAGCCCTGCTAATGGCTGCAAATGCCACTTACAGGCTTTCAAGGGAATAACTGTAAAACCCAGTTCCCTGTCGTAACAAACCAGCACAAAGCCAGGTGGGCGGCGTGGCCAGGGGAGCAGAGCTGCTCCAACAGGGAATAGGAGGTGGATCCAAGATCTGGGGTGAAAAGGCAGCATGAAGCCAAGCAGAGGACCCACTGATTTTGGACGGTGGGGAGGGTGGGGGGAGGGAGGGGGATGGAGACCACCGTTTGCAGGCTATGCCTCCCAGGGCCCCACCGTGCCCATTCCTCGTGGCAAAGTTTCTCAACCTCAGCATTATTATTTTTTTTTAAAGATACTCTTTTTTATAAAATACATTTTATTGATTTTTTTACAGAGAGGAAGGGAGAGGGAGAGAGAGTTAGAAACATCGATGAGTGAGAAACATCGATCAGCTGCCTCCTGCACACTCCCTACTGGGGATGTGCCCGCAACCAAGTTACGGCAACCTTGATCGGAATCGAACCTGGGACCTTTGAGTCCGCAGGCTGATGCTCTATCCACTGAGCCAAACCGGTTAGGGCTCAACCTCAGCATTATTGACATTGGGGGCTGGATGATTCCCTGTGGTGGGGAGACTGTCCTGTCCACTGTAGGATGTTTAGCATCATCCCTGACCGCCACCCACTAGATGCCACTAGCACCCCTCCCCTCGCAGCTGTGACAACCCCAAAATGTCCCCAGACTTTGCCAAATGTCCCTCGGGGAGCAGCATTGCCTCTTCCTGAGAACCCTGGTTTACGGCATCAAGAGTGTCTACACTAAAGGCTGACTGTGAGGATGAGATGGGTTTGGGATTGTGAGCAAACTGAGAACACTGCCCGCCAGGGTGAGCATCTGAGAGTAATTGGTGAGTAAGTGCAATGGCACACCCCTGCTCCAACACCGCCGCACGCCGGGGCAGTTAGTCACGCTGCCCTGCAATGTCGCCACGTGCTCTGGGGCCGGCCCGGCCCCACCTGGCCATCTTGCTCACACCTCCATTGCGACGCTGCCACTTGCTACCAGGACAAATGTCTTCACCTCTGTGCTTCAGCGTCCCCAGAGGGAAGGGGAGGAGAATCACGGCGTTCATCTCACAGGTCGTTCTGAAAACTCAATGTGGTCACGTGGGAAAGGCCCCAGAGACAGTGGCTGGTCCAGGACTCATAGGGATTATTACCACCCGACAGTGCCGCAGGTGTTCTCACACACACACACGCACACACACACACACACACCTATATGGGCCTGGGTGGTGTGGTGTATGTGTGTGTTTAAGGCTGGGTACTGGCCTCCAAAAACCACCCCACCGCGCCTCTCTGCCAGTCAGCAAGGTAACATGATCTGGGAAGAAACTGAAGGAAGGTGGAGAGGCTGCGGGGGGGGGGGGGGGGGGGGGGGTGGCCTGCTTTTGTTGACTTGAATTTGTTGGCAGGTGAACGTGGAGTTGACAGAAAGCAAAGCAAATCTGCTTCTTCCAAGAGGGGTCCCCGTAGAGGCCAGTTCCCCAATGCAGATGCCTCTACAGAACTACCATCACCCCACCCCGAGTCTCACCATGAAGCTACAATAGACTAGTTTTACTGCCATGGGTGCGCACACCCTAACCATGATGGGTGCTTAGTAATGGCTCATTAGGCTGTTCCTGCAGGTAATTTGCATCTTGTTTGAGCCTCTGCTTTTCAGGCATTTTTCTGCAGTGGCTCTAGGCTTTCTTTTTTTTTTTTTTTTTCCTTAAATCTATTTAATAGTCATCCTTATTTTCCAACATGCCTCAGATCAGTACCTAAAACTTGAATCTCGCCCTCCTCTCCCCCCGGCCCCCCCATGAAGACATTACCTGGCCCTGGGCCCTACTGATCTTTCTTGCTCTCCCGTAGTTGAAACGTGCCTCTTGTGGGAGAATTTTAAAAATAATTACCACCAAATACTTCAAGTGGAATTCAGACCGGAGCCAGTGCACTTCTCATGCTTCCGTGACATTCTTGTTCGGGAATGAATCTTTTATGAAAGGTCTATTTTAAGTTGCACCTTCCAGAGCCTTCTTTTTGCCTCAGAAAGGAAGAGGCAGAGGCAGGAGTGGCAGTGAGCCCGACTTGGCTGCGGGCGCAGGCGGTGGGCTCCGCGTGGAGGGGCTGCTGGCTTGGCACTCGGGCCCTGCCTTTTTGTTTTCAATCAGCCTGTTTCATTCAACTAAAAACAACTCCCTGAGAACGTGAGCACGCTTTCTCCCACTCGCCCCCCTCACCCCTGAGGTGGAGAATCTCATTTGATCTTAGGCACCAACTGCTGACCAGTGAAATCCCTCACCTTTGCCAGCGAGCAAGGCCTGTGAATTCCCAGCACCTCTCTCTCCCTCTCTCCTGGGGCCTGGCAGCTGCTGCTGGGGCTGGGAGTTGTTTTCCCAGCTGTGGGGGAGGGTTTCCTCTGAGCCTTTACCATCCACTCTTGTCGGATTATCCCACGGATTTCTTCTAACTTCTGTGAAGAAGGAGTCCCCAGCCCCACTCGCGTGGCTCAATGGTTGAGCATTGACCTATGAACCAGGAGGTTTGATTCCCAGCCAGTGCGCATGCCCAGGCGGCGGGCTCCATCCCCAGTGTGGCAGCCAATCAATGATTCTCTCTCATCACTGATGTTCCTATCTTTCTCTCTCTCTCCCTCTCTGAAATCAACAAAAAAGTTTTGTTTGTTTTTTTAAAAAAGAGGAGTACCCAAAAGCTTGGAAATAAGACAAAAAGATGGCTTCATGCCTTTCAGAGCCATCTGGAGTATTGATTGACAGGCCCTCCCGTCCTAGACCAGATGTGGACATGGACATGGATGTGGACTCTGAGCCCGGAGTTGCATGTGGAAGGCTCGCTGGAGGTGCTCCTAGGAGATACACCTGTAAGTGCGGAGGAGGGAAGACCTGGGCAAGGGAGAAAGTCACCTGCAGTGAGGTCACCACAGAGGCCTCAGCCCTCCCCTGGGCAGCTCCAAGCTGGGGTGGTCCTTCAGTATTGTCCCAGCTGGAGGCCAGCGGGCCGCTTTGTAACAGCTGTTCTAGACCATCCGGGTGGGCACGGGAGGGTGAGACCCTGGGGGAGGCCGTTCCTTCCAGCTTAAGCAGTTCCCCACGAGGGACAGAGCTGCTGTCACAGCGGCTGGGGGACAAGGCTGGGCCCTCGGGGCTGGTTCTGGGCAACCCCAGAGGCTTGTTCCATAGGAAGTCATTGGCGTTCTTCTTTATTATTGATTCAGACCCAGACACTAGATGCTAACCTACAGGACATGAACAAGTTGCCCAGGATGCTTGTTCCGTGGAGATGTAAGGGACTCCGGCCCGGTAGAGAAGGGAACCCTGCAGGTTATGGTTGGACATTAACCCGTCTTGAATTTAACTTAGCCAAGTCCTTTCTAGCAGGCTCGCTTTCGATGGTGACATGCACTCCGGGGGCTCATTCCCTCCTGTGACCCGGCTTACCACCCTGCTGGTCCCCTTGCTCGTGAATTAATAACTCTTGGACCCACGCAGGGCTGCGACAAAGGGGCACAGGAGGTGCTGCTGGGATCTGCCTTTGTCTCACCTTAGTCCAGGCCTGGACCCAGGCTCACTGTATTAGTCTGAGTCGTGCTTTCACTGTTTTGAAAGTTAAACTCCGAGCACCTCCCTTACAGTGTTGATTCAGCCACACACACACACACTCACACACCACACTCAAGGCCATGTGATGGAGTTGGGGTGATGGGGCAGATCAGAAACACAAAGCAAAAAGAATGCCACAGCGGTGCACAGACTTGCCCAGAAAACAGCCCCATGGGTCAGGAGTACAGGGCGCACTCGTAGGCAGGACACTCCACCCAGCCCCTAGCACGTCGGGACCCCGGCTTCATGAGCACACAACGCTCTAGCCCAGTGAGATAAGTAGCCACAGATGAAGCAACTCAAATGCTGAGACAGCTTGGCTCACTACCCACCCACCCACCCACCCACCCACCAGGAGAGGACTTGCTCTTTGCACACCAGCCTCTGTACTGGGCTCACGGATCTCCTCTGGCAGAGAAGCTGAGCGAACTGGGGCCTGTCCTTCTCGCCCTACCCCATGCCAAGGCAGGGAGGGAGCCAGCGACCAGGAATGTCTGAGCTCAAAATAGAGAGGCCCGGTGCCAAGACCTAGGCTTTCCTTTGTGTTGCGTATAGCACCCTGATTTCTTCTACTTCCAGTCTGTTTTCTTCGGGCCGTGCTGCTAGCTCTGTGCCCGGGACATTCGAGAGGGATTCACTAAAAGGTGTGTTGAACTTGCTGACCCTGGGTAACACCTGGGGACAGCCCACAGAAAAGGGCCTCTGTCTCTTTATAAGAAAAACCAAGGTATCCCCTTGCTGAACCTGATACATCTTCATGGATACCTGAAAAAATGCCTATAATGAAGCAGGATATGGAACATTGCATCTCTATTCGTTTGCTGGGGCTGCCATAACAACTTACCACAGGCTGGGTGGCTACACACCAATCATTTATTTATCAACACCAAGATCAAGGTGTTGGCACGATTGGTTGTTTCTGAGGGCTGTGAGGGAGAAGCCCACTCCCTGTCCCTCCCCTCCTGGTAATATGCTGGCCATTCTCGGCTTCTGCTGCATCGCCCTGATCTCTGCCTTCCTCCTCACCTGGGGTTCTCCCTGTATCTCTGTGTCTTGCTGTGGCCATCTCCCTTTCAGAACACCAGGCATACAGGACTACGGCATATGACCTCATCCCACCATAACTGGTCACATCTGCAGGACCCTATTTCCAGATAAGGTCACATTCTAAAGTACCAGGGGTTGGGACATCCACATATGGATTTGGGGGGACATATTCAACCCATCATAGCATCAGAAATCTACATTAGTCACCTCCTTTCATTCTGAAAAGCCACAAGCAGCAGGGGTATCATTTCTGAAACAATGCTGGGGAGAGGAGGTGTCCCGGGTCCCTGCGGCCCCTTGCACTGGCCTTATGGAAAAGGTAGCAGCACAGGTTTGAGAGTCAGACAGGCCTTTCCTTGAAGCCCAGCTTCACAGCGTCCTTCCTGGGTGATCTAGAACTTGTTCCTTAATCTCTCTGATGATCAGTTTTCTCATTTATATAGAGGGGATGAAATGAATCCAGGGGCTGAGTTGTTGAGACAAAGCAGGTCAAATATAGTGCCCAACCTATAATAAATGCTTAAACACATCGGTGCAGGATACTGCCAATGACCACCTTTTGCCACAGTAATAGAGACCCCAATTTTCAGCCGGGCATATGGCCACCCGGCATCCCCTTGCTGCTAAGTGCAGTCATGTGACCAAGCTTGGCCAATGGCATCTAGGCATAAGGATCATGAGGTAGCTTCCAGAAATCGTCACTGAGAGAATGCTGGTGCACACGCTTTGCCTTTCTTCTTCATCTTGTCCGCCTTCCTGCTGCTGATGGATGTGATGCTTGGTGGAGCCACAGAATGGAAGGGGCCTAAGTCCATCAGGGCTCCCTAGAGCAGACCCCCCAGACCAAGCCTGGACCATCTGCCTCTGGACTTTAATGCAAAGAGGAAATAGATGGCATCTGTTCAAGCTACTGCTACGTGAGGTCTCTCTACTTGCAACCGAACCTTATCCTAACTGATAGAATTGGGTCTTCTCTGGCTCACAATCAGTGACCATTACAGATTCGTTGGATTGAATTGTGACTGTGCTGATGCTGGGCATCCTAAGGCATTCATTCATATCCACGAGCTTTCATTGTTCCTCTTTCCAGCCTTGGGGGTTGCATGTTCAGCTGGTAGACAGGAGAGGGACACCCCTTCCTTAGACCCCATGCCCCCGTTTAAGTAGTGGCAAGTCTGTGACTCAGAAAAAAACCATTGCTATTGGCTGAACACAACAGAGCATGCCACTGACGAGGGGGAGTCTGTTCCAGGTGCAGCACACTGGGGGTGGGAAAGGAGCGGGGAAAGGCAAGAGCAGGGAAAACCCCTGCTCGCTTTGCTTTCTCTTCCAACCCCCGGGGGCACGGGGCGACTGTTGCTGAACCTGGTTGCTATACGTGAGCAGCAGCCCTGTGGCCAGGGAACAGTCCTCCGCTCGGGCAGGTGGTATTTGATGATTTGCTCAAGGCTCACGGCTATGGAGCCGCAGAGCCAGGACTGGAGTCTGCTGGGTTCCAAGGCCTGAGCTCTCCCCAAACCCACCTTCAACTCCCCAGGGCCCCGTGTCCGCCTTGCTGCTGGGAAAACTGTGATTCCAGGGCCACATCAAGCTGTTCTGGGTTGCTCTGCATGCGGGACTCCACCATAGTCCAGGGCACATGGGTGTGGGGAGATTGAGGTACACATCGCTGCTCCCCCTCCCAGCAGCTCTGTGACCTGGGGCCTGTTCCTGGGTCTGTTGACTCATCTCTTCCTCTGTAAACAGTAAGAACACCCATCTCAACGGTGTCCCCAGAGGACTAAACTGGAACCGATGCGGTAACTCACATAAAGTGTCTGGCAAAAGAAGGAGCTCGATAAATAGAAAACAGTAAATCTCTCCTCCCTGCAGCTTTATCTAGAAATGCTGTCAAGTCAGGAACGTGGGGACAGAAATGGGGCAAATCCAGACTCTCCTCTAAACCCTCCCCAGCCGTCCTGCCTCCCCTGGTAGAACGGACGGAGATGAGTTAGGAAGTCAGAAGACCAGGACCCAGGCCCATCCCGGCCACTAGCTGGGTGACCTTGGGCAAGACACGTGACCTCTCTGAGCGCCCAATGAGATCGCACCCATGGGAGAATGTTACAAATCACAACGCTAGGCAAACAAAGGTGGCGGCACGCTGCTCAGAGGCAGCCTGGGCCTAGCAGCCATCACTCCCCACGATTTCTGTTCCGAGGACAGCCGGACAAGGGCCTCCCTTCCACAAGAGACTGGGGAAGGCAGTTTGGTTAACGGTCCTTCACCCAGAGGCCAAAAGGTGAGAGGTCACACTGAGGCCTTGTCCACCGAGGGGGGTTCCTGCTGAAGGGTCTGGGGGCCGGCTGCCCCTGTGAAGCCCAGAGCGATGGGCTCTGTCGTGGAAGAAAGAGACACTTTGTTTTCGAGATTCTGGGGACGCTGCGAGAGGAGGAGGAGGGTTACACCACCAAAGCTGCCAGAGCCTCCCCCTCGCTCCCTGGCCAAACCCGGGACCCCCAGCAGAATGCAGCTGCTCCTTCAGGGACAGCCGGCATGCGGCCACCAGCTCACACCCCCTGCACACCGAGTCCCAGCAGCGACAACCGATGACAGGCGGGGCCACTGGAACGTGCCCATTCGGCTGATCCGGCCGCTGAGGCTGCGGTAACCCTGCACGACCCAGAGGCCACTTGTCTGAGGGTCACAGATTTAAACCCCAGGCTGCCTGGCTCCAGAGTTTCTGCTACACCCACCACCCCGTGGCCGCAGGGCCATTTCCAAAGCAGACACAGGAAGGGTGTTCTGGGTAGAGGGGTATCGCCCCTCGCACAGCGCCCCCATGTGGAGTCCAGCAGTTTGGGGTCTAACAACACAGACACGTGCTGGATGTGAAGCCAAAGGGCGCAGGGGAAGGTCTGCCGTGCCCACAGTTCCTCACCCGCATGTGCCCAGGGCCTGTCAGGAGGAAGGGAAGTGCACCTTGGTGGGGACCCCCCATCTCAGCCAGTGGCCAGGGTGCCTCCCAGCCCTCAGAGTTGCCTTCAGCCTGGGAACTGCCTAGGAGGCCAACCTCTGCCATCCAGATGTGCCCACCCATGTCAAAGGCTGCCGCCTTTGTCTGGGCAGGGCCAGCCAGGCTGGGCCCCCTGCCTCCTGGACGAGGGCTGCTGGGGGAGCAAGGGGCCCCTTTCTGCCACTGGGCCTGCTGGGCCTGCTGGGCCTGGGGCCTGGAATTCAGCCTCTCACTCTGTGGCCCTCGGCTCAGCAGGGCACGTGCTTCCTCCAGGAAGGGCCTAGAAACCCCAGAGCCCAGCCTCCTAGCTCCCTTTCTCTGCGCCCTTCAGCATTTGGGCAGGACCGCCAAAGCGCCCTAGCTTGCTTTGAAAGGGCCTGGGGAGCTTTTGATCCCTGAAAAAAAAAAAAGGGTATTTATTATCAGAGATTGTTTGTTCCAGGTTTTAGTGTCCTCAAGAGACAAAGTGAATTCTCTCTGTAGTTGAAGGAGCTTCAAAGGAGATTTTCAGGGGATGCAGGGTCGGCACCGGCCAGCAAGCAACATCTACCACCCAGAGGGAAGGGGAACTTTAAACCTCACGGGGGCCGCACGGGGCCGGAGGCCTGCACAGTCTGGTTGATTCCTCCAACTCCAACCGGGAGGTGAGGATGGGACAGCAGGGCCCAGCGGGCACCTCAGCCTTGGTGGCCACGATTTGTCTGCCGGTGGTCTGCGGTCCTCATCCCTCCCCTCTCTGCCCTCCATCCATAAAGACCTTCTCTTAGTCTTCATTGGGGGACAGGACTACAAGGGCACATGATTGACACCCACATACCCTACTGCCCCCCAAAGAAATCCCTGAGGCTGAATTTGGAACCCAGCCCCCTTCCCCTGGTAGAAGGTATCCATCGCTTGCTTCCCCCTCACATTGTAAATAGAGAGAAACTGTGGGGCTTTGGAACCAAGCAGACGTGGGTTCACCTTCTGACTCCATCACCTCGTGGAGCCCTCTGGGTGACCTGGGGTGAGGTCCAGGTGTCCTCCGCCCCAGAGTGCTGTTGGAGGGTTCAGTGGGAAAGGGGTGTAGAGGCGCAGCACGGGGCTGTCATTAGCAGGATGAGGGGGGTACCACTTTTCACAGATGAAGAAGCTAAAGCCCAGAGAGGGTGGGTGACAGTTCCAAGGTCACAGAGCACACAGGATGCAGAGCCCAGACCTGGCTCCAGGCTCCAGATGCCTAACCGTCTGGCCAATGATTTCTCTCAACCAGCGAGACATCTCCCGCGCCCTTGTAAAAGGGCCACACGGACACTATCTATCTGCAGAGTATCTGCAGCACCACCTGAGAGCCGTGTGGGCAGTGGTTGAACACGTGGACTCCGGATTCCAATCCCGTTCTTCATTTATGAACTCTGTGGCCTTGGGTAAGCTATCAACACCTGAGGGCCTCAGTTCTCCCACCTGTATACTGAAGCTACTAAGGGCCAAAGGCTCGATGGGAGGATTAAATGGGACAACAGCTAATACATATTCCTCAGTGAGCAGAGGAATTCTGACGACCTACTGCCTATGGGTACTCATGCCACAGAGATCTAGGCCAGTGGTTGGCAAACTGCGGCTCGCGAGCCACATGTGGCTCACGAGCCGCGGTTTGCCGCTCTGTTGACTAATGAGTTTGCCGACCACTGGGATAGGGGCTTAATCACAAGGAACAACAACAGCCTGTAATTATTGGAATCGAGAGTCTAGGTCAGTGGTCGGCAAACTCATTAGTCAACAGAGCGGCAAACCGCGGCTCGAGAGCCGCAGTTTGCTGACCACTGATCTAGGCTAACCAAGCACAGGGCAGGTTTCCAGGAGATGGAGAAACTAAAGCCCAGAGCGGGTGGGTGACAATCCCAAGGCCACAGAGCCCAGGCCCGGCTCCTTCCCCTGGCAGAAGGCGTCACTGGACACCGATTGCCCGCCCCCCGCCCCCCGACTCCCAGAGGGCTTGGTAGGAGAAGGAGGCAAGTGCTGCTGGGCACTGACCAGAGAGGGCTGGGATGGGGAGAGAAGGCCAAGGGCACTGGAGGCCAGCCTCCACCCCCCACCACCAACAGGCAGGCCAAGAAGCGCCTCCTCTCCAGCTCAGTGGAGTGGCGGGTGCGCCAGCCAAGCTCTTGGGTAACCTGGTTTTGAGCAATCCTCTGAAGGAGCACAGTCGCCAAAAAGCACATGTTAGCTGTCTTGTTACATCCTCTGGGTTTGATCTCTGTTTTAGACATTCATTAATCAGCCTCACTATTTTTAGACAACTCATACAGCAGCCAGACTCCGGCCCCTCTCGCAGACTGGACTTTGTTTTTCAATTTTTTAAAAACCATCTTTAAAAAAAAAAAAATCAGAACTAAAGCAATTTCTTAATCCTCCCTTCAGGATGGGGAAATATGCAGAGGTCAGGTCTCTGCTATCGGCAGCTTGCAAACTATGGAAAACCATTGCTCTTTTGCTACATTAGATGGGACAATAGTCAATAAACATTCCTCAGTGAGCAGAACCAAAAGGAGCTGTCCTGGTAACAGTGTCCAGCCATCTTTACTTGGGCACTTTTCGCTGGTTTTGTGACTGTATCTTCGGGAGTCGACTCCCCTTGTCAGGTTGGGAAGAAACAGGGTCTTTCTTTCTCGCTGTTGTCATGACTTCTGTGTTCATGTCCCAACAGCTAACGTGGTGCCTGGCGCCAAGGGTCTCAAGGAATATTTGTGGAGTGAATGCTCATTATTGCCACCCCGCTCGTCTCCCCTTCAGCAAGGCACATGGCACACTGGGGTGAGCTATGGGGAGAGTTTCTGGCGGCCCAAATTGCACTCTCTTTCCTCTCCGGATGTAGAAATCCTCTTTTCATTAGGGATCCACCTTACGTGGTTCAGATAAGGTGGCCTTTACTCACAGAGTCAGACGTGACCCAGATGGGTCAGAGTTCCCAATCTCCATGAAGATGGTTGGAGTGGGCATGGACCCCTGTGCTAAGAAGAGCCAGTCAGAGCACCCCCAAGACAGTGAGATGGCTATCTAGTTGGGTAGCCGCTAGCCACATGTACTAGCTATTGAAATCAAAATGAATGGAAACTAAATAAAATATAGATTCAGTTTCTCAGTCACACCAGCTATATTCTGAGTACTCACACATGGCTAGTGGCTACTGTACGGTATAGCACAGTTATAAAACTGGTCTATTATCATAGAAAGTTCTATTGGGAAACACTGATCTAGATACTGCTGTGCCTGAACCAGGCAGACCGAAATAGATTTGTTTATTTATGTGTGTGTGTATGTATGTTCTGCTTAAGTTTGAGTTGAATTTCTTTCATATAGAACCTAAACAATCTTGACCAAGATAGCTAAGCTGGTTATAATTCATCGAGTACTCACAGGTGCTGAAGTTCATTCAGATGAGAATATTTATACATACACCTGTAAAATCATCCTACTCCCAGCCTAGCCCACCTCAGTGGATCACAGAGTACCAGATCTAGGAGGATCAGCTCGTTTAGCCTGTCGCCTTAAACCAGGCAAGTCAAATATCTCATTCTCATCTGACAATCAAGTTGTTTCTGTTTGTACAACAGAAGCCTAACTGCCTTGGATGTGTCCTCTGGCAAGGATCCCAGGCTCACTTGGGGGTGTCTCCAACAAGAGGGACTTACTTTAAGATATTTGGTTGAGTGAGAAAGACAATTCCCACAAGAACCCTAGAACAGCCCCAAACCCAAGCCTTCCAGAAACTGACTGTAATGAAAATAAAAGGAAGACCATGACCCAAGACAACTTAAGCAACCAAGTTCTCTTTATCTTCTGTAGGATTTGATTACTATTATGTCCCCATTGCTAATTACTTGATTCTCAATGTCTCTATCTCCAGTTCAAATTCTAAAGGAGAGAATCTGATATCTAATAATTTAGTCATCATTATCTCTGTTGGGAAAACTCCAGGTCAAATCCTCCCATAGGCTACCAGCTAGCCAATGAATTGGCTGCTCTTGGGCCAGGTGCTTTTTTCTGATCCAATCAGCTAACTGAAAGGGGTCACATGATATCAGAACAATAACAAGTCTGATCTCTCAGCAGAGATGGTAAACAGGGGAGTCATTCTAATTGCCTCATGTTGGAAAAGTATCAAGGGCAAGGTTAAACATTCAGACTGTGAGGCCAGACTGGGTTCAAACTTCGTTTTTCGGTTTTGTATCCTTGCACAAGTTATCTCAACTGTAAATTGGGGGGTAATAATAATACTTGTCTCCTTAGGTAGAGTATCAGAGAACCTGTTTGCAGTAAACATGGAGCCTTTTTTAGCTGTTATTTTTGTTCTTGCATTATATTGTTAGCCTGTTGAAGATACCGAGAGTTGTCCATATAGGGGAAAAAATTATATCAAGAAGCTAGAGTACTTGTTTTCTGTTCCCCTTCTCAGTCACTAGCTAATTATAGTTCTTCAGTCTTCACATCTGGGAATATAACTATTTTACCTGACTGGAGTTGGAAAGGGTAGACCAGATGGTCTCGCCCAGATCCATCAAATTCTAGTCAAAGATTATTTGATTTTAATTCAGCTCATTTCTTCCCATGATTTCCCAAGGGCAGAGAATAACCACATAAGCTTTGCACATAAAACCTCCATTCCTGCTCCAACCACAGCAAACCACTCCTTCACTGTTGTCCTGGGAAGGTCTACAGCACCATCCAAAGCTGCCCTGTCCTGTTCACAAGTCATTGCTACAAGGCCCTGTGGTAGACATTCATCAAAACATCTGCCCTGCCCTGACCGGTTTGGCTCAGTGGATAGAGCGTCGGACTGTGGGCTGAAGGGTCCCAGGTTCGATTCCAGTCAAGGGCATGTACCTTGGTTGCGGGTACATCCCCAGTAGGGGGTGTGCAGGAGGCAGCTGAGCGATGTTTCTCTCTCATCGATGTTTCTAACTCTCTATCCCTCTCCTTTCCTCTCTGTAAAAAAATCAATAAAATATATATTTTTAAAATCTGCCCATTTATTAAAAGCACACAAATGCCTTTAACGTGCCTTATTTCTGCTTCATGACCATGACCTTGGCCAGGCTGATTGAGCCAGGAATAGACACCTGATCTGATTGGGCCAGTGAGGCTTCCTCTCCTGAGAACTGTAAAGCAGAGAGTCTATCTCAGCAAAAACCATAACACAGCCCGGCTGCTGTGGTTCAGTGGTTGAGCGTTGACCTATGAACCAGGAGGTCACGGTTTGATTCCAGTCAAGGCACACGCCCAGGATCCCCAATGTGAGGTGTGCAGGAGGCAGCCAATCAATAAGTCTCTCTGATCATTGATGTTTTTCTCTCTCTCCCTCTTTCTTCCTCTCTGAAATCAATAAAAAAATATATTTTTTAAAACTGTAACACAAACACTCATAAGCTTGGAGGTTGTCAGGAGCTGCCATCAGAACTAAAGAATAGATATGACTGGTCTACAGAGAGAGAAGGGAATGAAATAAATGTCCAGGGAAAGTGGCGCAAGAGACCGGAGAGAGAATGACCTTCCCATTCACAAGTCCAGGCCCTTTAGAAGGCACGACAAATAGGGTCTGTTGTATTTTGCAGAATGGTTACAATATCCTGTCCCACTCGTGCTCTCCAGAAACCTTGCTGCTCTCTCAACAGACAGAGTCTGGGTCCCCTCCCTGCTGTGTGAGCCTTTGTGACTCCCTCCACTACTAGAACGTGGCAGAAGGGACCCATGTGATATCTGAGTCCAGGTCAGAAAAGGTGATGCAGCTTTGCCCTGGCTCTGTCTCCTGGGACACTCATCCACGGACCCCAGGCAGCATGCTATAGACACAGACCACAGGGGGAGGCCTGCATGGAGAAGAACCTAATCTGTCTCTCAATTCTCTGCTCTGAACTCCACACTAAAATGCCTCACAAGCCTTCCCCGGCCCTCTTGTCTCCGAGGGAGATGGGACTGTCCCCGCCTTCGGTGCCCAGGCCAAGACGTCTTTCAAAGCACCTTTTACCATTTTCATCACCACGTTTGTCTTCCGGGTCTTTGACTCCCCAACACTTAGACGAGGCCTGGCACATAGTAGGTGCTCAACAGACATTTCTGTGTGACTGGGTTTCTGTTGCGCCCACTCCCATCTCTAATGTCCGAGACTGGTTTTACCTTCTCATTAAGTGACCAGGTGCCCCCTCAAGAGAAGCTGCACAAGCCTGGAGAGAGGAAGGCACAGTGCCTACCCAGCAGGTGGCCCCCAGCCCGACTCCTCCTGGGCCCGCCACCCCCTCCGGGAATGGAGGGGAGGCCACCTGGCCCAGCCTGTGCCCGTGAGCTGAAGGTAATTGTGTCTCTTAGCTGAGAACCAGGCCCCTGCTCCTTGCCAACCATTCACGGGGGAGAAATGATTAAAAAGCTGGAGAGACTGACTCATAAGGAAATATAAAAAAAGCCCAACAGTCCCCAAATATGTTTAGGTTGGCTCCCACACAAAGGGGGTGTGATAAGGGCTCCGAGTTAGAGGGAGGCAACACAGAGGCCCGGGAATCGTGAGAGTGGGTGGCTGGGAGGGACCCCACCGACTGGAAGGCGAAGGGGACGGAGGGGATACAACGTGGATCTGAGCCGGAGGAGAAACGGCTCCTGGAGCTCAGGGCAGCTCTCCATGGGAGGACGGAGCTGGGGACCGCGGCCAGGGACTGCCACACGCCCCCCACACTGCACTCCTGCCTCTGCCACCAGGAGACTCAGGTCCATTCCCTCCGCAAACACGACAGCGCCCACCTGGCCCCGCAGGCACCACAGCCAGGCTCGAAGGCCACTCCGGGAAGAAAGCAAGGCCTGCTCTCAAGCAGCTTCTATTCCACCAGGAAGACGCAGTCCCCTAGGCCTTTGCCCTGGCCATTCCCTCTTTCTAGAATGTTCTTCCCCTGGAGACTCATGGTCAATTCCCTCACCACCATCGTTTTATATGGATGACACCTTCCCCGAGAGGCTTCTCTTTTTTCTTATCACAACCTTTTTTTTTCATGTGTTTAATTGAACTTCATACATTTCTTTTTGCACCTTCAACACTATTATGTATTAGTTTCACGTGTACGGCATAGTGGTTAGACAGTCATATGATTTACCAAGTGTCCCCCTAGATTTCTGGTACTCACCTGGCACCATATGTAGGTATGACAATATTATTGGCTATATTTCCCGAGCTGTACTTTATATCCTGGGACTATTCGGCAACTACCAATTTGTACTCTTAATCCCTTCACCTTTGTCACCCAGTCCCCAACCCCTTCCCCTCTGGCCACCATCAGTCTGCTCTCTGTCTGTGAGTCTGTTTCTGTTTGTTTGTTTGTTTGATGACCACCTCATTCAACTCCATCACCCACTTGAAGGCCCCACCCACCACCATACCCCACCCTCCCAACCCCCACGCCCGCCTCCCTTCTCTGTCTCTGCTGTCTTCCAGACTTGGTGCTTCCTAACACACTATATAATTACTCGCTGATTTGGTCTATTGTTTATTGCCTGCCTCTTCCCCTTGGAAAGGCTGTGGTTCTCTCCTGGTCGCCCGCACGCAGCCAGGCCCTCCGCAGACCTGGGTCTGTCCCTGGCTTCGGGGCTCCTGGGTGAGAGTTGAACCACCTCCTCCCATTTCTTCCCTCTTGAGTCACCTCCTTTGAGCCTCTTTTCCCCTGGCTGTCTGTGAGCCAGGCTGGGTTCCCCACAATTGTAAGAAATAATAAATAATCATCAGGCTAATGAGGATGGAGATGATTGTGTGGGAACTCCCAGCCACATGACAAAACAACCTCCTGTTGATTGATCGTGGGAAAGACGCAGATCCTGGTCTCGCCCC
Organism: Plecotus auritus; assembly: GCF_963455305.1. NCBI lineage: Eukaryota > Metazoa > Chordata > Mammalia > Chiroptera > Vespertilionidae > Plecotus > Plecotus auritus. The sequence goes on from NC_137774.1 coordinate 17,793,772, forward strand.
TGAGCGGGAACACGTGTTCTTAGTCTTGTAGCAGCTGCTGAAAATGCCCACCGGGGTGTGCACCCTCTACTGGGGGTGGCCGGGGTGAGAGGCCCATGCTCACGCAGAGTGAGGGGTGGTTAAAAAAGGGGACCATTTCTCTTCGCCCATTAACCTGGCCACCAATAAAACGAGCCCAAATCAGCAGAGTGGTTACATGTAAGTTCTAGGGTCAAACACCCAGGAGACTTAAATCCCAACTGCCACTCGGTACTGTGTGACCTTAGGTAGGCTGTTTAACAGTGCCGAGCCTCAGTTTTCTCACCTGAAAATGGGTTCGTGATCCCTCCTTCCTCATTGGTTTGTCGTGAAGTTCAGGAATGAATGTCAACCGCTCAGCACAGAGCGGGCACCGCGTAAATGCTGGCTGCCGTTGTCATCACGGACACGGTTTTATGTTAGTGGCTGTGCAGGCTGCGAAGGCCGGGAGGAGTGAGAGCTGGAGTCTCGGCCATCGGGGACTGAGAACCTGGCTGGGAAGATGAGATGGGGCCGTGGACTTGGGCGGGGGTGCTCCACCACGGATCACGGTAACCCCCCACCCTGCTTCACCCCTTGTCCATCTTTCGTGCCCTCTGGAGAGAGAACCACACCTGACTTATGTGTTCCCCACGCGCGATCCCAAACCCGCACAGGGCTCCATCCCCAGCAGGCACCCACAGGCGTGTGTGACCTTGAAATGAGAGGCATATAGACAGCTCCTGAATACCAACAGGCAAAGCGCCTTGTTCCAGACGGAGGTAAACTGAGGCCCCTGTGACCAATTTGCTGTTTATTCCATTCCGCCCAGCAACGCAAGAATGCTGTGCCTGTTGTCGGGAGGGTGGAGGGATGAGGCTTATCATGAATGAGACCAAAGCTCGACGGGCAGCCCCCTGTTGTCTGAGCCAGAGAGACAGAAGAGGAAAGTCTCGAGAACCCCGAAAATTCAGCACAAGAATAACACACTCACGTGTTGTTAAATGCTAGATTCTGCCATCGGGGCCAGGAGTTTTGAAGTCTCAGAGGAGGTGGGAGTGGGAGGGGAGACAGGAGAGTGTCTGAGGGAGGAGGCCCCAGTGGGGAGGGCTGCAGGCTCCCTTCACACCCCCCTCCTCCCATGCTCTAACTTTAATCTGAGGGCTCTGCCTTTATCGGTTTTATTTGTGTATTTTTCAGGGTACAATTTCCTTTGAACAAAGAGATGTGTGACTAAAAGGATGTTTGAAAGTCGTTTACTATTTCCAGTACAAGATCAAGGCGAGGAGAGACCAGGGATGCCTGGGAAAGCTGCGAGGCTTCCGGAGGGACGGTGAGGGTGCTGCTCCGAGGCAGGACCAGAGGCATGGAGTCAGCACCAGCCAGGTGCCTTGGCGCAGCCGGGGCCTCCTCAGAGGAGGGCAGGAATCATGCCCATGAGCGGAGAATTGGGAGAATAGGCAGGGGAGGGGACGGGGTGAGAGAGAGGGCTAGGAAACGGGCCTTTCTCCAGTCTCCTGAAGCTGCCCCTGGTCTCTCATTTGTGAGGTCATCTGGGTTTTAAGGTCTCCGATAGCAATTCCCAACACCTGGTTCTAGAACCATCTAGGCACCTCCTACCTCCTTCACAAAGTCTACAATACATGATGTAAACTGAGAAGGTCCAGTAGGATCCAGTGGTCAGAAATATCTGCCCTGCCCTGCCGGGTCTGACCTCCTTGCTTTAGGAACTCGCTCCCTAAGGTTTCCAAGGCATTTATCACTGTTACCATACAAACACTCAGCCCAGCCGATGTACTCTGGAGCATTCATCCCAGAGAAATGAAACACTCAAAAACCTATACACACATGTTCATAGCAGATTTACCTGTAACAATCCTAAACTGGAAACAACCCAAATGCCCCTCAGTGGGTAAATGGTTAAACTGTGGTACCTCCATACCATGGTATTGAAAAGGGAATGAACTATGGCTATGCATAAGGACTTGGATGGGAATGATATGGAGTAAGAACCCCGATCTTGAAAGGGTATATACTTTTGATGCGATTTATATGTCACTCTTGCTCTAACACAGTTATAGAGATGGAGAATAGGACAGGAGTTGCCAGGAGTGGAGGGATAGGGGAAAGGGTGATGGAACAGTCCTTGATCATAGTGAAGGTCACACCAATCTATACACGTGATAAATTGCATAAAGCTAGCATACACGCATGAGTGCATGTATAACTGGTGAAAACTGAATAAGCTTTATGAATTGTACCAATGTCAATTTCCTGATTTTGGTATCCTATCGAATAAAGAAGGAATATGCAAATTGACCATCACTCCGTGACAAATATGGTGGCACCCACAGCCAATAAAGAGGGAATATGCAAATTGACGTGACAAAGATGGCGGTGGCTGGGCCGGGCCTCTGGACAGCACGTGCAGAGCGGGCGGGACACCTGCTATGGGGGGCGGGGGCGGGGAGCGGAGGGTGGAGGGAGCTATAGGAGGGCGGCAGGGCCAGAGCGAAGGCCCAGGTCCCAGGTGCCAGAGGGAAGCCGGTGCCAGAGGGAAGCCAGTGCCGGCAGCCAGGGGAAGGAAGGCCTATTCTTTTTTTTTTTTTTTTTTTTTTAATATATTTTATTGATATTTTACAGAGAGGAAGGGAGAGGGATAGAGAGCTAGAAACATCGATGAGAGAGAAACATCGATCAGCTGCTTTCTGCACACCTCCCACTGGGGATGTGCCCGCAACCAAGGTACATGCCCTCGACCGGAATCGAACCTGGGACCCTTCAGTCCGCAGGCCGACACTCTATCCACTGAGCCAAACCGGTTTCAGTGGAAGGCCTATTCTTGCACGAATCTTAGTGCATCGGGCCTCTAGTTGTCCTATAATTATGCAAGATGCTGTCCTTAGGGAAAACTGAGTGAAGGATACACAAAGCCCCAGTAGTGTGGGTTTTTTCTCCCAATTTCCTCTGAATCTATAATTATTTTAAAATAAAAGGTTAAGCAAAAAACCCTCAGTATCCCCAAGAGAAATGACTGTGCTCCAATTAAGATCTTGTGCACTGGTCAAATCTTTGGCAGATAGTAGAGGAGGTGGCAGGGAAGGGAAAGCCCCAGAAACTCAGACAGCATCTCTGCTCTGTGGGGTGTTTGCCTTGGCAATGAAGCTAGTGGAATGTTACAAAATTGAAGCAAAACCAAACAACACCAGCAGGATGTATTATTAGGGTGCTTTTGAAAAAGAGAGACCCAGAGTGGTGCTGGAGCAGATGGTAGCATTTCTTCCCAATGTCATGCTCAGTGAGTCATGCTGTAGCTTAAAAGCAGGCAGGGCGGGAGTATTTACACCAGAGACATTGGCAGATGCTACACAGCAGGGTTTGTTAGTTTTTCAATTTCCAAAAGCGAGTTGTCAACTATTTGCACGCCATTGAGATATCTGACCAGAATTGTCTTGGACATTAGGGACAGTTATCAGCATCTAAAAAGAGGTCCTAAGCATCTAAGGCAAGGGTGTCTCAGGATTTGTTAGTGTGATAAACTGAATAATGGCCCTCTAACTATATTCATGTCCTAGTCTCTAAAACCTGAGAATGTTTCCCTATATGGCCCAAAGGATTTTGCAGATGTGATTAAATTAGGAATTTGGAGATGAAGAGATTATCTTGGAATACCTGGGCGGGCCTGATTTAGTCACAAAGATCTTTATGAGAGATGCAGACGGCATCAGAGTCAGAGGTGATGTGATGATGGATGCAGATGGCCATGATGCCCTTTGGTGGTGAAAGAAGGGCCCACAAGCCAAGGAGTGCAGGAGGGCCTGTGAGCCAAAGTGAGCCTCCGGAAGAAACCAGCCCTGCTGATACTTTGAACTTAGCCCAGTCAACCACGTTCAGACTTCTGACCTTTAAAATTATAAGAGAATACATGTGTATCCTCTTAAGCCCCTGAATTTGTGGTAATTGATTACAATAGCAATAAGAAACTAATACAGTTAGGAATGTGGTTTACAAATAATACCAGGTCTCCTCAGTCAGCATTTCTGTGATTCTCCTAGCTTTTCCATCAAAGTCACAAAATAGCTGCTATAGCTCTAAGTATCACACATCCCCACATAATGACACCCAAAGGTCCCTAACTTATCACCTTTATTAAGAAGGAAAAAAAACCTTCCCAGTAGCCCTCAACAAACTTTAGATATGTTTATGTCTAAAGCCACCATTAGCAAAAGAAATAAAATTATTGGGTTTGGTTCAACGTGATCAATACTTATCCTTGGTACTGAGAAAGGGTTCATGAAACATGCCCATGCCTAGGTGAGAACAGAATGGGGTTTCGGGGAGGAAGACAGCTCAGTGATCCTTGGAGGTTGTGGGGTTCCCAGGTGTACAGGCAGTCTTTCCCCAAAACAGCTTCTACCCTCCAGGGCACCGAAGGTCGGGTCACGTTGGGAGAAGGTGGAGGCAGGAGGAGCGACATTAACCGAACGTGCACTGCGGGCCGGCTGCCTTCCGTACCCTCTCACGCTGTATGGTCCCCGTATCCCAGAGACCCAGGGACTTAGAATGTTCTAGAAATTTGCCCGAGCATGCACAGCCAGTCGGGAACCAAGTTGGGACTGGAACTCAGACCTTTCCAAGCACCAAGTCCAAAGGCTTTCCACGGACCACAGTCCCTCAGACCAATATAAGCCCTCCTGCGTCTTTGCCTCCAGCCCCCAACCTCTCCCCACGTTCACACCTCCTTCCATTACTCCCCTCTCCAAGACCTGACTTGAATCGAGCCTTGATCTTCACCAGACTTTAACGCTTAACCTAGAATTCCAGGACCATTTATACTAATAAAATGGTAATATGCTAATTAGACCAGGAGACTCTGGGAGACCGGCTGGGGAGGGCAGTTGGGGGTGATCAGACCGGCAAGGGGGCGCAGTTGGGGGCAAGAAGGTCAGCAGGCAGAGTGGTTAGGGGAGATCAGGCAGGCAGGTAGGTGAGTGGTTAGGAGCCAGCAGTCCCAGATTGCAAGAGGGATGTCCGACTGCCGGTTTAGGCCTGGCACAGGGATCGGGCCTAAACCAGCAGTCGGACATCCCCCAAGGGGTCCCAGATTGGAGAGGGTGCAGGCCAAGCTGAGGGACAGCCCCCCCTCACCGGGCATGAATTTCGTGCACCGAGCCACCAGTGAATGTATAAGGAGCCAGCAGCTTCAAATATCTTCCCCTGTCAATGGCTCCCAGGGGACCTGATGGACCCTTCCAACAAACCCCCACACCCTTCTCCATCACATGTTCCTAATCACCACCTCCTAGCTGCCAATCAAAACTCGGAGGATGCCTTTGTTTTTCCAGCTGTGAGGTTGCCAGGCTCTGTCACCTGTCAGCTGTGTAAACCTTGGTCAAGCGACATAAGTAACATAAGCTACATAACCTGTGGGAGTCTCAGGTCCTCACGTGCAAAGTAGGTTGCCGGCGTTGTGGTGAGAATTCTGTGAGACCATTAGAATTGCCCATACCTCAACATGGGATTAAGGAATTCTCAATGAATAATAACCATCAGTATTAGGCATCTGCCAGTAGAAGACTTTGGGAAATGGAGCTCGGGCTTTATGGCAAATTACATTTAATCACAGAAACCAGACCTACAGGCCTGAGAAAGAACAGCACACTTAAAGGCACATGGACACCAAGAACTGGCTCCATTTAGTGTCGGCAGGCCCTGGGGAGGGGCAAGCACAGCTCCCTGGAGGAGGGAGGCCCAAACTCACAGCTGAGTGGTGGAATTGCCGAGCACCCAGCTCCGTCACCCTTAGACAGGGTCACTAAGAGCCTAATTTGACCCATTTTCATTGTCCCCTAAGGGATGTGACAAAATGTCAGGTGAATTTTCTGGTCGCACTCCATCCCAGATGGGGCCTCCCAGGGCCCTGGCTTAGTCGGCTTGTGCTGGGGCCTGTGGAAGGTCGGCATCACCAACAGCTGCTCTTCACTGGATGCAGCAGGCTCTCAAAGAACGTCACTGCGCTCAACATCGTTTGGTTAGCTCATGGACGAGATGCCATGGGAAGTTCATTCTTGTTTCTATCAATTAGCCTGCGGTGAGATTTGCTTTATTATACATCATTTCGCCGCCGTTCCAAGAATCTATCGACGGCGTTAAGGGAGGACTTATGCACTTTCTACACCTCACAAGCCAGCGGGTCATGCTCTGAACCATGGCTGCCCTCAACTTAAAGGTGTAACTGATGGCTGCTGTGTCCCGGGGGATAAGGCACCTGCTCCTTCAGCAGTGAGCAGAAGGAGGCACGGGAGTGAGGCCCACAGAACCACCACTTATAGCTGCATGAACTCGCACTGGGCATTTAACCTTTATTATTATTATTTTCATACATTGTTATTGATTTCAGAGAGGAAGGGAGAGGGAGAGAGAGATGGAAACATGAATGATGAGCAAAAATCATTGATCGGCTGCCTCCTGCACACCCCCTACTGGGGATGGAGCCCGCAACCTGGGTATGTGCCCTTGACCAGAATTGAACCCAGGACCCTTCAGTCTGCAGGCCGACACTCTATCTACTGAGCCAAACTGGCTAGGGCTGGACGTTTAGCCTTCTGAGCCTCAGTTTCCCTTTCTGAAAAGGGAGAGGGTGTTGACCCTGGCTGTCCTGCCTGCCTCAGGTTTACTAGAATGAGCGATGAGTGTCCAAATGAAAGGGTTTTGTGAACAGTCTGGCTCTGCTCCAAACTACGCCACGGTTACCAGCCGGTCTGCTGACCCCCACACGACTGGTGCTTTTAGGCGTTTGCTCCTGAGGGTGAAGGGCGGGGGCAGGATACACTCTTCTGATATATTAAAAGCCACCTTCCGAAGAGACTGGTTATAAATGCAACAAAGAGGCCTCAATACAGGTATGACCTATTTGATCTGTTCGTCCCATGATGCTGGCCGGTTGCTTAATGTCTCCAGACCTCAGTTTCCCCACATGGGAAATGAAGGGGCTGGGTGGGTGAGCTGCTTACTGAAAGACACTCGACTCTGAGAGACACAAGCTGTGATGTCTACAGTCACACCACAGTCTGTGTGCGCTCAACTGAATTATCCCAGCAAGCACTGTGCTCTGCCCTTTGCACGCTTCGACCCCTACATCCCTACAGCCACCTATTGTAGAGATGAGGACAGAGGCCCTCGGAGGAGTTAACTTTCCCAAGGCCACACTTAACGAGGGCCTGGGCAGGACTTGAACTTGGGCCCACTTGCCCCAACACCTACGTTTCTTCCCCTATTGCCAAGTAACCCCGGGATTTCCCAAATGTGCAGTGAAATAGTTCCCTGTTGTTTTGTAGGAAAACCAGATACATTTTTAAAAAACCCTTTCGATGGTCAAGACTGAAGTCATATTACAGGGTGGATGGTTCATCCGCCCAGCAAACAATACCGTATGTAGGAACCCGCACCCAGAATTCAGACCTTGGAGATGAAGGAGGAGGGGGCTCGGGGAGGAGGGACCGCCCACTGGCACCTGCCAGGTCCGGGGAAGATGGAAGAGGTTGAAGAAGAAAGAGTAGGGAAGGGCGTTCTTCCCCCCTCAAGTTCGAAAGCAGGCAGAGAGAGAGAGATCAAAAACCACTAAAGGTCCCTCATGTCAACCTCTCCCTGTTTTAATTAAGCAGAGAGTGCACACACCCACCCCCTCTTCCTCAAAAATGCTTTGCACTCAGCAAGAGCCGCTGCACAGCACGTTGCAGTTAAGCCTTCAAAGAAGCAGCAGCCTCAGGAAATGCCAGCAGCCCACAGGTGCGGACGCGCCGGCCCTCCCCTCTCCTGCACCCAGGCAGAACAGTCACCAGAGGGAAGCTGCTAGAACATTCCCTGGGTTCTCCTCCGGGGGCCGTGACCCACAGATGACCCACAGCAGCGTGCCTGAAACTGCCGCCGACCCTCAGTGGGAAACGCATTTGCTGTGGAGACCCGGCGACACCTGCCTGCACCCACGCAGGGAAAGCTCACATCAGACCTCACAAAACAACACTCACCGCTGAGACGGGCGGTGCATCCCTATTTCCCACTCCTGTTTTGATGCTGGCTGCAGCCTTCTCTGATGTTTTCGCCGCTGAGTGATGGGTTTGGGGCCTCGCCGTGAAAACCCAGCCTGCGTGTGGGATGGAGGCGCAGGGTCCTCCAAATGGCCCGGCCCTCTCTCATCTCTTTGCTCCCAAGGTCCCGTGCGCCAGCAAACGCCTGGTGGTCCCCGAGGGTCTCCGGTTCTTCCACACGCACCTCCAGGGTTTGCCCAGTTCTCTGTCTGCGGCCTTGCCCCACAACTGTGACCTCCTCTGCGTCTTCCCTGAATTTCTGATTTGCGCCACCTGTGCCTCTTCCCGCTGATCACACCAGGCGTGGCCACCTGACGGGAGCCAGGTGTGAGCCCGCCAGGACCTGTCCCCCCTGCACGGCCAGGGTCCCACAAGCCACACTTGCTCCAACCCCGTTCCTGAACGAGGGAGAGCAGGTAGAGAGGGTGGGCAGGAGGAGGCAGCTTTGGGACCTCCTCCAGGTCATGTCCTAAGGCGTCACCTTCGGTGTGAAGGGCCTTTCCTGCTTCGTAGAGAGAAAACAATGGTTTTCAAACCCAACACTGACCACAGCTGCCTCCGCCTCCAGGTGCGGGCGTTATTTGTCCTGGAGGTGAGATGAAGAAAACCCTTAGAAATGCCTGATGCACCTGCTTGAACGAAAAAAACAAACAAACAAAACCACAAGACCCCGGGGGCCTAAGCCAGAAAGGCAGGAACGAGGTGGAGGCTTAGGAAATGGGCGTGAGAGAGAAGAGAGGGAGGCCCCGTTTTGAGAGCAGGGATGTCTGACCTTGCATCCATAGAGTCCTCCCCACAACCCTGACCTTTAGTAGCCTGTGTCAGCGGTCCTCCAGGGGACAGAGGAGAAGGAAGAAAGAGGTTCCCCGCTGTCAGTGGGGGATTATAACAGGGCCTGCCCCATAGGGCTCTATGAGGACCCAGTGGGTTAATACAACCGAAGCACTTAGAACATGGCTTGGTACAGAAGAGGGGCTCCATTCCTTTATTGAACCATCCCAACAACTCTTCACTGTGAATAGGACCCCCATTTTACAGAGGAGAAAACTGAAGCTTAAAGGGCTCCAGGAGAACCACTTAAGGAGAATTAGTCTCAGAGAATCGGCTCAATCAGGAGTGTTTCTGGAGCACTAACCTGTGAAAGGCTCTGGGCTGGGGATTCCCAGGCGACTCACGGTCCGCCCAGCCCTGGAGAGGCTGACGACTCTAGTTGGGCTGATGAATGGACGCTCCAAGATAAGCTTTGTCCATTCAAAGGGCAGAGAGAACCGGGTGGGCAGGAAGGTGGGAAGGGCAGGGGTCAGGCTGGTCAGGGAAAGCTTTGCAGGAAGGCCCAGGCGTCCAACGTTCTAATCGGGGTGATTAGGTGGAAAGAGAAAACCATCAACAGCTCAGAGACAGGGAGATGCTTTATTTCTATCTGCATCCTCCACCCTCCCGCCCTGCACTAGCTGGTACTGATTACAGAAAAGAAAAATTGCTCTGGGCCAGAGCGGTCAAGGGACTCATTTATCAAGGGCCTCCTCTGTAGACTTTTGATCTCCCAATGAGGTTGCATAGCCCGTCCCACTCTGCTAGGGTGCAAAGAGGTGTCCACCCCTCCATGATCAGCATGAAAGGTGGCCCCCAGCCTTGGTGACACTGGAGAATCCCCTGGGGGGCGGTCCCACCTCACCCCAGTCACGTCTGAATCTCTGGGGGCAGCTCTCAGCCTCAGTACCAACCAGGGCTGCTGGGTGGTGGGCACCAAAGGCAAGCTCAAAGCTCTGTTTCTTCTCAAAAATAAAAAAGAAAAGAAAAGAAAAAAAGGCAGTGGACACAGCCTCTCTCCAGGCCAGGAACAGAAAGCAGAAAAGAACTGGCTTCTCCTTGTGATCTTGGTCCAAACCTCTCTTTCTCTCACAGAGGGATTCTCCCAGCAACCTCCAAGCAACCAGCCAAGAGACGCTGCCCTGAATTCTCCGTCCCCAGCTACAGAACAAAGAACTCTTTGAGGTTTAATAAGAGGCTGCTCAGCTCTCTGGCCTTGGGCTACTGAGATCCAGAGTGCGAGTCCGGGCTGCCCCATCTGGAAGGAGCTTGGGAGCAGGGCTGAGGGGCTCTCTACCGCCTCCTGCCCACACCCTGTTCTGACCCCGGAGAGAGGGCTGGGCCGTGCGAGAAGCTGTAGGAGGTCAAGGTGAGAAGCTCACCCCACGGAGACCAGGCACCGTGGTCGGATTCGGGCCAGGGAACCTCAGCCCCCCATCTGCATCCCTCCGTCCCCAGAGGGAAACCTGCCTCAGTTTGACGCATTCGTTGGTGGGAACCACTCTGCTCGCCAGTGCCGAGATCTCCTAAGCCTCCTGTTCCCAAGCTTGGTTCCTGGGGGATGCTCTTTCAAGAAACTTAACCTGTCTGGTGGTCCTGAACCCACTTGTGTTGGGGGGTGGGGGAGCATGGTTGGGAGGATAGACCATGAACTTGAACTTGGGTCATGGGAATGAAGTGAAGGGTGAAGAGTGGCATTTTGCTTCATTCACCTTTTTCACTCTCTCCAGCCTCAGAGGCAGAGAATGTTGACTGTCCGTCAAGGAAAAGGGGAGCCCTGTGAGCCTGCATTTGGGACCCTGCCGATCTCATCCCTGGTCACTGTGCAGTTAGGGTGGGTCGCTCGTAGCAGGATCCTCTGCCTTCGCCTTTGGGCGTGTGCTGGTCTCTTCAGCGTCAACCTCCCTGGCCCCGCCACCTCCCACTTCACTTGCTCTGTCAGAGTCCTCAGCTGCTGCTCAGGCACCAGTCCTTCCACTGGAGAGGTTCTGTCTGTTCATGCCCCGCACCCAGGTCGCGTGGAAATGTCTGCTCCTCCCGCCCGCACCTCGGCAGCCTGGGATAGTGCCCTCACAGCGCCGGCGGCTGTAGGGTGGAAGGGAAGTTGTACATATACATGTGGGCCTGGCACATAGTGCTCAAAGCATGTTCTTCTCTTTCTCCCACTCCTGCTCCCTTCTCTAGAGTTCATGGTGGCGGTGGACCTGGGAGCCTGGAGCTGTGTGGTTCAGCAGGTCTGGAAAGCGCCAGAGGGAGGGGGGTGCCTGGGAGGACAATCAGTGTCCAGTCACTGGTGTGAGGCCTGATGGAGGTGGCCATCCCTGACCTCCCGGGGCTGGCTTCTTTGAGGACCACCATCCTGGGTGGAGAGCAATGGTGACACTGTCCTTTCGTCACCTTCCATAGAAGCAGCCCAACCAAGCATCGAGATGGGTAGGTTTTGAGACAGAAGTGACTTAGGACACTCATGCCCGCCCCCCCTCCCCGCCCCCATCTTCCCGTCCTTTTCTCTGTCCTTCGAAGACGTGGGATTAATTTACAAGGGAGTTGGTAGTCCCGTTGTTCAACATGAAAGACGTATAGCGCTGGAGGTAGACACCAATTCAGAAAACGGGCCACCCGAAACAGGCAGGCAGAAGAAAGAAAAGAAGTGGCTAAATTAATACTTCAGGAAATTTGGTAAGAGAAACATAAAAATATGAGTAAATAGTTATGATGCGCTCCAGTGGGGGAGCATGTCTAAGCATACACAGATGAAGAACATATAATGAGTGACCGATTTGAATCCATTTTAAATGGAAAATTTCTCTATGCAAAAAAAAACACACACAATTTCTATAGGTAAAAGGAAAATTGCATGCAAGTATATAAATTAAAAAACAGAGCTTCGCCTGTCTGGTGTGACTCAGTGGTTGAGCATCAGCCTATGAATCAGGAGGTCATGGTTCAATTCCTGGTTAGGGCACATGCCCAGGTTGCAGGCTCAATCCCCAGTGTGGGACGTGCAGGAGGCAGCTAATCAATGATTCTCTCTCATCACTGATGTTTTTCTATCTCTCTCTCCCTCTCCCTTAGTCTCTGAAATCAATAAAAATATATTTTATTAAAAAAAAAACACCAGAGATTCAACATACATAAGCATAGAATGATAAAATTTAAAAAGAAATAAAAGAAATCCATGATTATACGTAGAGACTTTAAATCTCTTTTCTCGGAATTGATAGGGCAAATAGAAAACAGTAAGGATTAGAGCACTTGAATGCTACTGTCAATCAAATCGACTTAATTGATATTAATAGAGCACTATCCAGTGTCAGTAGAATGCACCTTATTTTCAAATGCACATGTAGTGTTCCTCGAGAGAGAGCATTTATTGTACCATAAGACAGCCATCAGCACATGTAAACATATTCGCTGACAACAACAGAATAAATAAAAGACCAAATAAATAAATATCTGGAAAATTCTGAAATATTGGGAGACTAAACAGCATACTTTTAAATGACACATGAATCAAAAAAGAAGTCAGAAGAAGTTAGAAAATATTTTGGACTGAAGTATAATAAAAACACAACATATAAATATTCGAGGCTGTACCTAACACAGTGCTTAGATGCAAACGTATATCTTTAAATGCTTATAAGAGAAGAAAGATCTAATATCAGCTATTTAAGCTTCCAGTTTAAGAAACTAGTCAAAGGAGAGCAAATTGTGCAGAAGGAAGGAAATAGTAAAAATAAGAGCAGCAATCAAAGAAATAGAAATAGACTTACAGTAGAAAATGTTAATGGAGCCAAAAGTTAACTCTTAGAACATATCAATAAAATTGTGAACCTCTAGCTAGTTAATCAAGGAAAAAAGAGAGAAACACACAAATTATCATTATCTATCCATATAAAAGCCTAATATGCAAAGTGTCCCTCTGGAGTTCGACTGACCGGGAGTTCGATCACTTGCTATGACGTGCACTGACCACCAGGGGGAAGAGCGGAATGAAGGAAGGCCCCGGCCGGCAGCTGGCAGCTGCTAGGGACCCTACCTGTGCATGAATTTTATGCACTGGGCCTCTAGTAAGGAATGAAAGAGGGACATAATTACAAATCCTAAAGATATTGAAAGGATCATAAAGAAATTGCATGAGCAACTTTTTGTTGATAAATTTAACAATTTAGATAAATGAAAAATTGTTTAGCAAAACTGACCCAAGAAGAAATAGAAAATTTGAAACAGCCCTAAGCTATTAAAGAAATTGAATTTTAAAACTTCCCCCAGTGGCTGCACTGGTAAATTCAATCAAACATTTAAGGGAGGAATACGCCGATCTTTCACGAATTCTTTCAGAAAAGAGGGACCACTTCTCAGCTCATCCTATGAGGCCAGCCATGACCTGATGCCAAAACCAGACAGATTATAAGAAAACTACAGACCAATAATTCTCATGGGATATGGATATAAAATCGCTTAATAAAATATTAGCAATTCAAATCCAGCAATAGTTAAAATATCTAATAAATCACAACTGAGTGGGGGTCATCCCAGGAATACTAGGGTGGTTTCACATTTAAAAATCAACCCATGTAAATCATGACACTAACACAATGAAGGAGGAAAATCATACCCTCAAATCAATAGATGTAGAAAAAGTGTTTGAGCAAGTGAAATGTGCACTCATGAAAAAAGCCCTGAAGAAATAGAAATGCTATAAGGGAACACCTTCAGCCTGATACAGAGTATCTACAACAAACCTTCCACTGGCATCAAACTTAATGGGAAATGACTGAACACTTAAGACTGGAAATGAGCAAGTATATCTGAACTCATAATCTTTATTTAACATTGTATATCTGGTTCTAGTCAGTGCATAAAATGATTGTATACATAGAAAATTTTTATGAAACTATTTTTAAAAAGGTGATAGAGCCTGGCCTGTGTGGCTCACTGGTTGAGCATCAACCCCTGAACCAGGAGGTCAAGGTTCGATTCCCAGTCAAAGCACATGCCCATGTTGAGGGCTCGATCCCCAGTGGGGGGAGGGGAAGGGAGGCATGCAGGAGGCAGCCAATCAATGATTCTCTCTCATCAATGATTTTTTATCCCCCTCTCCCTCTCTTCTTCTCTCTGAAAATCAATAAAGTGTATTTTTTCAAAAGGTGATAGAAATAAGTGAATTCAGCAGGGGCATAGAATACAAAGTCAAAATTTAAAAATCAAATCTATGTCTATACACTAGCAAATAACAACTGGAAAATAACATTTAAAATAACATGTATAATAGCATCAAACAACCCTATGAAATACTTAGGAATAAAATTAACAATATATATCCAAAATATGTACACTGAAACGATAAAACATTACTGAGATAAATAGAAAACACCTAAATAAATGGTAAGATACGCTGTGTTCATGGGTTCAGAGACTCAGTGTCATTAAGATGTTAGTTTTACCCAAATTTATCTATGGATTCAACTCAGTCCCAATCAATATCTCAGAGTTGTGGGTGGTGGTGGTGGGGGGTGTTTGGTAGAAATTGATAAGCTGACTGTAAACTTTGTATAGAAATGCAAAAGACCTAAACTAGCAAAAAAAAAAAAATTAAAGAATTGGGAAGAGTTATATTATTAGATTTCAAGACCTACTCTAAAGCTACAGTAATAAAGACAGTGTGGTATTGTCATAAAAACAGACACATTTATCAATGGGATAGATTAGAAAGTCCAGAAATAGACACACACTTATTTCGTCAGTTGATTTGTAATGAGGGCACTGAAATAATTCAGCAGAGAAAGAATAGACTTTTCAAAACATGGTACTAGAGAAACTGGATATCCATATGGAGGGGGGTGGGGATGAACCTTAAATCACACCATGGACAACAACTCAACATCAATCACAGAGCTAAACTTTACAAAAGTTAAAATCATAAAAAAAATTTTGGAGGAAAAATAGAAAAAAATTTTTGACCTTGGCATAGGCAAATACTTTTTAGAAAAGACACAAAATGCACTATCAAAAAGTGAATAAATGGGACTTCATCAAATCCAAAAATAACTGATGTTCAAAGACATCATTAAAGAATTAAAAAAGAAAATCACAGATGGGTAGAAAACACTTGCAATACAAACATCTGAAAACTTGTATCCAGAATCTACGAAAACCTCTTATAACTCAATAATAAGAAAACAAATGACCCAGTTTTTAAAAGAGGTCAAAGATGTGATCAGATATTTCCCAAAACAAGATCTATCAATGGCCAATAAGCACACAAAAAAGGCGGTCCATGTCATTAGTTGTTAAAGAAATGTAATGAGATACACTACACGGGCACTAGAAGGTTTAGAATTAAAGTGATTTATCAGATCAGATGTTAGAGAGGATGTGGGACAACAGCATTGACATACATTGTTAGTGGAAATATAAAATGGTTAAAACCACTTTGGAAAACAGTTACCTATGAAGTTAAAAAATATACTTACATACATCCCAATGAGTTCACTCTAAGAGAAGTAAAAGCACATGTCCATGCAGAGCTGTAAATGGATGTGTATAACAGACATTCATAATGTTCCAAAGTTAAAAACAACCCCCAGGTCTGCCAACAGGTGAATGGATAACTAAGTCGTGGTACATCCATACAATGGACTAAAACTCAGCCATGAAAAGGAACGAGCTGTTTAGACACGGGACAACAGGGATGAATCCTCAAAACTCTACTAAACAAAAGAAAAAAAAAACAAAAACAAAAGAAACCAAACAGAAAAGAGTACATACTGTACAATTCATTTATATGAAACTAGAGGCCCGGTGCATGAAATTCGTGCACAGGTAGGGACCCTCGGCCTGGCCGGTGATCAGGGCTGATTGGGGCCTTCCTTTCCCGACTGCCAGCTGCTGGCCGGGACCTTCCTTCATTCCACACCACCTGCTGGTGGTCAGCGCACGTCATAGTGAGCGATTGAACTCCCAGTCTCCTGGTCGAACTCTTGAGGGGACACTTTGCATATTAGCCTTTTATATATAGAGATTCTGGAATTCTCAACTGTGAATGATTTTGGCCCCAGGGGACATTTGGAAATATCTGAAAACATTTTAGGTTTGTCACAAGTTGGCGCATGCTCCTGGCATCTAGTGAGTATAGGCTGAGATGCAGCTCAACACTTTGCAATGCACAGATCAGCCCCACAGCAAACAAGTACCTGACCCCCTCTGTCCACAGTGTCCAGCTTGAGAAACCCGGGCTAACCAAGGCTGCAGTGAGTGAAAGCAAGCAGCTCATTGCTACTCTCAGGGGCAGGAAAGTCAGTATGGCCTTCAAAAGGGCACAGGGGTGAAGAAAATGTTTTATGTTTCGATTGTGATAAAAGGGAGCATCTTATTTTATGCAAATTATACCTCAATAAAACTGATTTAAAAAAAATGATTCTGGCCCAGCTGGCGTGGCTCAGCGGTTGAACCAGGAGGTCATGGTTTGATTCCCAGTCAGGGCACATGCCCAGGTTGTGGGCTTGATCCCTAGTGTGGGGCGTGCAAGAGGCAGCTGATTAATGATTCTCTCTCATCATTGATGTTTCTATATCTCTCTTCCTCTCCCTTCTTCTCTGACATCAATAACAAATATATTTTTAAAAAATGACTCAGTGCTACCTTGCAGTATTTTTTTTATTATTCCCACCCATTACGTAACTAGAAGTGCATGGCTCTTAACTGTAAATTACCCCAAGCAAATCTCTCAGTACTGAAGACAGGGGGCCTGAGATACAGCCATTGGGAAACCCCTCACATCCTACGAAATTGAATCCATGTTTCCTAATTAGAATCGGAAGAGGGTGAACAGCAAGAACAAAGAAGTCCCCTGTCAATCAACAGTATTATACTATCACATTATTACATACACACATCTGTGTTTATATGGACACAGACACACAAAGGAAGTGTATGGTAGATGTTAGCCTTTGTCCCAACCCCATGTTCCTTGGGTTTTTATCTCTACATCCATTGATGTTTCAATAAAGCCGAAAGACTCTTTAACCTCCTACCTAGGGCGCAGTCTTTTGGAATGGAGGCATTGTGAAGGGGAGGCAGCTTCTATGGGGGTCATCTTGGAAACTCTACAGTCTTGGAGCCCTTTTTAGTTACTGTCCGGGCGTTAGTTCCCACTGCCTTTCTGAGACTGATCTCGGGTTTCCGTTTGCAATCAACCATGGTGGAAGCATTTACACCATGGAAATTGGCAAGTGCTACCAATCAGGGCTTGCTCCCTGGAGAGCTGGTTGCTAAACGTCTGCCAGCACACCCCTGCCTCTGACTCAGAAAGAAATGAAATTCATACCGAAAAGAGAATGCACATGGGTGTGAACATGGATGTTGTGGTTTGGAATTTATGATTTGTTCCCTCTTATGTCATAAGGACACTTGCAACTGCCCTGAATATCCCTCTTCCCATAAAAACGAGGGGGACAGGGTGGAGCCTGCGTACATTCCACAGCTTCTGTGCCGCGAGCTTTCTGATGGTTCAGGAGCTCAGAGGACAGAAGTGCTGGGGGGCCCAGGGCAGGAGAAAGGAAGGGATCCCCAGAGGGCAGAGCTTCTGGCCAGCTGTGGCTTTGCCCTGAGTTGCCTCCAGCTTTCTGGGTGCCAGCCCTGCCCATGAGGCAAAGTCCACTGCCCCCTGTCAGGGGAACGATGAGACCAACCCGCTATCCCAGCGATAGCTCAGTCAGCATCAGCAACAGTCACCATCAGCAAAATGAGGCCTTGGAGGTGGGAGCCATAGTGTCCTATGGCTTGAGAGCTCTCCGAGAACTTACTTAGATTTAATGATTATTTAAAATCCTCAGCAAGGAACAGTGTGCGATCACTACGAGAGACTGGTGCATGTTCCAGGCCTGGATATCAGACCTGGAGAGCTGAAGGCCTTCTCTGAGCCCCTTTTGAAGGCAGGTGCAGGTGACCGGCCCCTCCAGTACCCGGGGAAACAAGGATGCGCAGGGAGAGGTGGAGAGCCCCACTTCCAGCAGCCCTGAATCTAGGCCACCTCCCTGGAACCCTCGACCTCTGGGGCTCCCATGGGACCTGGGGCGGGGACACATCAGCTGAGCCCCCAGTCTCCCCCCCCCAAAAGAACAGGGGGCAGGACAATCTGCTCTCCTGGGTGAACAGAGGGAGGAGACCTCTCGCTGCCATCTCCCTCTGATGGCGGGATTTAAAAAATTGATCAAAAAAATAAAGAAAAGTGAAAAAAAAAAAAGAAGAAAAGAAAAGAAAGCAGGCACGCAGGCGAGGAGGGGGTGAAAACCCTAGGTAGAAATCAATGGAGCCTTTAAATCTTCCCACTGAAAGCCTGCGTTTCTCTGTTGTCTTTGGGAACCCGCTGAATGGCTGGGAAACTGTTTTTAATAAACAAGAGTTCAAACGCTCGGGCTCCATAGCCAACAGTCACGCCTTAAACTCTAAACTTTACATGAAAACTCTCCCGGTCCCTTTGAACTCGCCTTCCCTCTCCGGCGGAGCAGTCCAGTGTTTATGCATTTTTCGAGATTGCTGGCAGGATGGAGAGGCGCTTTGAATACTTTCCCCTCTTTAGCAATCTCCTGCCTTCAGAACCCATTAATGCCCCACTCAGCAACATCAAGGTACTGCTTTGAAGTCCCTTCTGGCTACAGGCCTCTCACACTCTTTGGTTACTGTGCAATCAAATAATTAAATGGATTCTCAGGGAAAAAAAAAATCATTCTTTTCCTTGGTAATTAAACACTCCAGGTTGGACGGGAGTGCCGGGTTGCCAAGGGAGTGAGGATCCGTAAAGGCTCTGAGCCCAGAAGTCTTTGCTCGTGGCCCCCAGGGGAGAGAAATAATAAGAGAGTCAGCTCAGTTCTCACTTCCCTGATGTTCTGGCAGTTTCCCTGAGCCCCTGGCTCTCCGATCTCAGGACCTCCCTTCCAGGGGGTTGCCGGGTGGGGGGGGGGGGGTGTGTGGAGAATGGCATCCCAGCCACTAGGGCCCCCTTTGGGGGGAGGGGCATCTCTCCACCAAAATAAGCCTGGGAGAGATCCCGGCTGTTGGAAGACAGGGACCAGAGCGGCCTCAGTCCCAGCGTGATTATGCCCCTAATTTGCTGGGAGAGAAGAGGAGAGAGAGAGGGTGGGGGGGTATGGGGAGGGGCAGGGAGAGAAAAGAGAGTAAGAGAGGAGGAGGAAGAAGAAAGAAGGAAAGAAAGGGATGAGAAAGTGCAGGAAGACACTGAATGAGGTGAGGGGGTGGAAGGTGGGGAGGAGGTGGGCAGAGGAGAGAAGGGAGAGAAAGGGAAGGGGGAATGCACAGGAGGGGCAGGACTGCTTAGGGATGCCTGTCTCTCCTTCTTCCCCTCCCATGTCTCCCCAGGGTTAGCCTCTCCCAGGGCAGTCAACTCCCACCCTCTTTGGGGTACAGCCCCCAACCTGGAAGAGCCTAAGTTACCTTCACCACCTGCTCTACTTTTTTAAAAAAATATATTTTTATTTATTTCAGAGAGGAAGGGAGAGGGAGAGAGAGATAGAAACATCAAAGATGAGAGAGAATCATTGATCGGCTGCCTCCTGCACGCCCCCTACTGGGGATCAAGCCTGCAACCCAGGCATATGCCCTTGACCGGAATCGAACCTGCGACCCTTCAGTCTGCAGGCCGACGCTCTATCCACTGAGCCAAACCGGCTAGGGTCCTGCTCCACTTTATAGCCTCCACGGTCACCTCCTCTTTCCTTCCTTGTCTTGGCCAAAGTGATTCCCTCTCCTAGGATCACCAGCCCCTATTCCCCTGATCAACCCATGGGACCCTGGAAATTCTCGGAATTCCCAGCACAAGTCCCAGGGCTGACTCTCACTGGACCGACCTAAGTCACATGTTCACCCCTGTGCCAACCACGGGGAATGGAATATATTAATTGGCCAGATCATGTGCCAGTGTTGTAGCTGAGGGGTGTTCCCCAAAGGAAAACCGAAGTGCTACAATCTGGGAACAAAAGCATGGATGGGGGGCCAGGGCACCACTGCAGGAACAAACCCCAGGGCTGTCGTTTATGGAGATTCCTGGAAGGAGTGGCGGGGAGACACTGTGGCTGGGGGCCAAAGGGCGGCGATAAGCCAGGACAGGAAACAAGACCTCATCAGATGTACAAAGCTGGCAGGTGAGGGTCAACGGGACAGGCAAGCGGCGGACGAACCAAGCGGCGGACGAACCAAGCGGGTGTGATCAGGACCTCCCAGCAATCGGAGGCGGGGCAGGGCACGCCTTCCCAGCCATTCTTTCCAGGCCGGAAGCATATTCCACAATTCCTGGGGAGGCAGGAGCCATCCTGGGCCTGGCCTGCCTCCTGCGAGGAGCAGAGCTGTGCTAGGCCTCTTGTTGGAAAGGAGGTGCTGGTGACCTCGAGGCAGGTCTGCAGTGACCAGGGCAGTTGGCAGCAATGGCCACGAGGTCTGCTCGAGACAGTGAATGTCCTCCCGTAGGTCAGACTTCCTGCTAAAAAATTCTGAGATGCTCAGACCACTTTACTGAGCAAGAGCGCATGCTCTGTACTGGAGGGAAATTCGGCAAAATAGTATCAATTGGTATCTTTGGGTAGTGGGATGATAGGTGGATTTTTTTTTTGTTTTGGGGGGTTTTTTTTTGCTTTGTTTTTTGTCTTTTGTAAAAAATTCCATGTATTTTTCAAAATTTTTATGATGCCTATTACCTTTGTGGTCAGGAAAAAAATGTAAATAATTAAAGGGAAAAAACTCTCTAAGCCGCTCATGTCAAACACGTTACAAGGCAACCTTTTACTATCATAATCCGCTCTTCCTCGTAGTTCATTTCCTCGCCATCGCTCGGTCCCTCACTGGGCCCGGCTAGCCCTCGGGCTGGATAATGGGCCTCTGGCGGACGGGAAGCAGGTGGCTGAGGCAGCCCTGCCCTCTCACGAGGCTGGGAGGGTCTCTGTGCTGCAGGCGGGGGCCGGGCTGGAAGCTGAGGCCGCTTCCCGCTGAGCCTGGCCAGGCTGAGGGAAGAGGGCTCAGATGGATGGCAGCTGTGACCCTCCCGGCAGAGCCCCTCCCCCGCCCCTCACCCCTGGGCTTCTTTTGGGCAGGAAGAATAAACAACAAAGGCCTGTGGCCATCTCAGGCATGCCCAGAAGTGGGTGTCATCTGGAGGCCGCTTCTGCCCAAACTTTTTATGTTGACAAGCCGTGCTGATCAGAAGACTAATTGCTTCTTGCTGTCTTCGGTCTGCCAAGGGCTTGACAATGATTCACGAAGCATTTAGAACAATTGATTACCGCAGAAGACGTCACCCTCGGGGAAACGGACACCCGGGCACCCACTGCCCGCTCGGACATGGGAGCTGCGATCCAGTTTACCAGTGAAGGTCCCTGCCGGAGCAGAACCCCTCCCCTGCCCGTCAGGAAGACCCCCGGGGGCGGGCAGCAGAACCTCGCCCTTGGGGAAACATGGCAGAATCACCCTCACAGGCCCGCGCCAAACTCAGGGTCTCAGAGAGGAAGGTGTTCGGACAGCTCACCTGGGCCAGAAGGTCTCAGAGCTACAGGACCATCGTTGGCTTCCAGGGGTGGGCAAACTTTTTGACTCGAGGGCCACAATGCGTTCTTAAACTGGACGGGAGGGCCGGAACAAAAGCATGGATGGAGTGTTTGTGTGAACTAATATAAATTCAAAGTAAAGGAGCAGAGGGGAGAGCAAGAGAACCCTCTGCTCTTTTGGCTCCGCGGGCCGGATAGAACAGCCGAACGGGCCGGATCCGGCCCGCAGGCCGTAGTTTGCCCACGGCTACTTTAGACCCTCGGCCAGGCAATCTCTGGAGACAGAAATCCCATACTTCCTCCCAATGACCTATTTTCCGGGTTTTATACCCTCGTAGCCACGATAGGTTCGGAGAGACAACTGTTACCTGGGCCCAGAGAGAGAGGCTCAGAGCCCCGTTCATCAGCAGGTGGGCAGAGACGTGGGCAGCCTGGATAGAGTTTGCCCAAGGGAAGCTGGCTCAGTCCACTGCGGCCTGTGGAGGGAGGAGGCGGGCAGGGGGGCCGTCCTTCTGGTGGGCATGGGGAGTCAGGTCTTCTACAGGATCCTAGTAAGTCTCTCTCAGGTGATGCTTGAAGTTTTTCTCTTTGCGGATGTGTGCTTTGTGTGTGTGTGTGAGGACAGACAATGGTAGTCGCCACGATTTTATCCGCCAGGGGACAGACACCAGTCCAGGTGTTTGTTATGGGTGAAACCGTGTCCTCCAAAAAGGTATGGGAAAGTCCTGACACCCAGAACCTCAGAAAGTGACCTTATTTGGAAATAGGGTCTTTGTAGATATAGTCAAGTTAAGCCGGGATCATGACAGGGGGGCCTAATCCAATAATGCAGGGTGTCCTTAAGAAGAGGGGGAATTGGGGTGCGGTCACTGACAAGTATTAGGGGAAGGAGGGACTGTGTGAAAGGACTGTCCTCCTGCCCCTGCAGGTTTCTGGAGGGAGCACGCCCTGAGCCTCCTCGATTTAGGATTTGTAGCCAGAGCTGGGAGACAGCGCATTCCTGTTGTAACGTACCATTTGTGGTGCTTTGCGGCAGCAGCTCCACACTAATACAGCATGTTAACAACTTGAAGTGATACCAGCTACGAGGGAGATAGAAATCGAAGGGGCTCACAAACGGAATAGGTTGAGCCTTTGGTCAGGACTTTCAGAACCCTACAGAGCTCACCTGCCCAGGGAGTGTTTATGGGCCCGGGGTCACAGACACGACCCTGTTATCAGGAAGCAGCCACAGCCACTGCATGCCCAGGAGCTAGTTAGTGGCTGGACTCCCCGTGAGTCTGGCCATCTGCCCCAGCTCCACGCCCCTCGGCACCCAGGGTGCTGAGAACAGATGCCCACGTGGCCTGCCATGAAGCCCCGTGTCCGTGACTTGGTCGGTTCCCAGACAAGAGCCGAAGGAAGGCGCCCCTGCCTCCCAGGGTGCAAACCTCAATGGTGGGACCCACTTCGCATCTAGATACAAAGCAGTCTGGAAAAGGGAGTGTTCAGCTCTCCCATCGCTGCAGCGCAAGAAAGCACGTCCGAAGCAAAGAGGAAGGAAGGTCGAGTGGGGAATTCACAGCCTCCGCCACGGCTGGAGTTGTCAGATTACACGCCAGGCGCCCAGTTAAGTTTGGATTCCAGATACACAGTTATGTTTCTAGTATACGTATGGCCCAACTCAGCCGTGGGCAAACTACGGCCCGCGGGCCAGATCCGGCTGTTCTATCCGGTTCTCTTGCTCTCCCCTCCGCTCCTTTACTTTGAATTTATATTAGTTCACACAAACACTCCATCCATGCTTTTGTTCCGGCCCTCCGGTCCAGTTTAAGAACCCACTGTGGCCCTCGAGTCAAAAAGTTTGCCCACCCCTGGCCCAACTAGTGCCGGGGACATACTTACACTAAAAAATGTTTCTTGTTTATGATATTTAAATGTAACCAGGGATCCTGTATTTTAACTTGCTAAATCTGGCAACCCTAATCACACCACCACACATAGCTAATGTCCAGTTTCTTCTTGCTGAGATCGTGGGAGAGGGTAGGAGAGAAAGTGAACACTCGGCTCCATGATACACACGGCATAAAAGGCTCCGTGACAGGGGGCTCCCGACCACACAGTGTGGGCCAAAGTCAAGTTTGGGAGGATGGAGCGCCGTCCGATGTTGGGTCAAGGAGGGTGGTGTGGTCACAGGCCATGGGGGTGAATGTCCCCTGGCTCTGTCCCTCGGGGCAGGGGGGCTCTGTCTCTGCAAAGCTCTTACGCATAGATGTCTGAGCCATAGGCCTTGCTCTTGTGGTGGCTTACACCTCAGGGCAGGAACATTTAAAAGTCGGGTCAGTGAGCATCCGATGAGCATCCGAGAGCCCAGAGGGTCCTGGGTGGGAAGCCTGGGGGAGAGGAAAGGGGAGCGTGGGCTGAGCCAAGGCAGGCATGCAGACCAGATGGTGGGGACTGGCGGCGAGTATAGCAGCTGACATGTACGAGGCCCTTCTCACGGGCCAGACTCCCTTCCGGGACTGTGCACACCCCAGCCACTCTCATGGGCACCGTGAAGGACGCCCAGGATTATCCCATCCTACAAAGACACAGCCCAGGTTGAGGGAAATTCATTGCTCAAGGCTACCCAGCTTACAAGTGGCAATGGTACCGGAACGGCAGGCGTGGCTCAGGTAGGAGAGCCCTGAACATCTAGGCCTGAGATGTACAGCGAGGGCACGGACAAGGCTTGGGAGTCAACCATGTGCAAGGCGCTGGGGACCCGGAGACAGAGAGCCACTGCCTCCGACCATCGGCGGGACGTGGCCACAGCTCCGAGGAGGACCTGTGATCCAGAAGTTCCACCTGAAAGACCTTCCTCCTAGTAATTAAAGGCTCTCTCTAGCTATGAAGACCGAGGGAGCGTTTAGCTATAGAGATTTCACTACGATGTGGCTTACGATTGCAGACTTCGGAAACCAGGGGAATGGCCAACCGTAAGTCATTAGCTAAATGGATGAGCGTTCAGCCATACCTTTCAGTCATGTAGCAGAATCTAGAAAAATATCAATTGATATGGCAATATGCCAATGACCTGTTATTGAGTAAAAAATGAAGATTACAAGATACTGTATACTATATGGTCATTTGTGTGTGTGGTTTAATATATTTTTATTCATTTCAGAGAGGAAGGGAGAGGGAGAGAGAGAGAGAAACATCAATGATGAGAGAGAATCACTGATCGGCTGCCTCCTGCACACCCCCCACTGGGGATCAAGCCCACAACCCAGGCATGTGCCCTTGGCTGGAATCAACCTGGGACCCTTCAGTCTGCAGGCCGACACTCTATCCACTGAGCCAAACCAGCCAGGGCTGTGTGTTTTAACCTGAAAGGATACTGCTGTGAAGTGTTAGGAGTGGCTGTCTTAACCTCAGGTAATGCTACTACAGACAATTGTTCTTCTTTTCTTCAGTTCTGTACATGTTGAGTACCTACTCGGTGACAGCCACTGTGCTGGGTGTTACATTCCCAGTGGTGAGTAAAGGC